>NW_024038779.1:3000000-3201609 GCF_016077235.1 Cyprinodon tularosa
TACATGGAAAATAAACCGAGGGTTAAACATTGAGGCAAGCATTGAGGCTAAATTATAATTCAGTATAAAGCTGGATGTTTTTGCTCTATGGAAAATATTCAAGGAAATCAGTAAACAAATAAAAGCTGTTTAACAGTAATGGTTATGGGTGCACAACTAAAGCCATTTAAAAGGGAACAAAAAGAAAACAGACAGAAAAGCAGACTACAAACACAGATAATGGTTTTGTTTATTAGTGGTTGAAAATACAGCTTTCAGTAAACTAAATGTTTATTGAAAGTTTCTTTCACTCATTTTTTTTTTTTAAATCCATTAGCTTAAATGCATACTACAATATACTGCAAGTATTTATGCAGGTTTTTTTTTAGATCTTCCCAAGATGTTCAATCTAATTAAAAATGTGGATTCTGGTTTAAACTCATGAATATTCAAAGAGTTGTCCTGAAGTCATTACTTTGACATATCTGACAGAAGAAACAATTTGCCCAAATCTGAGGTCAGCAGCCTTCTGGAGCTGGGTTTCATCCATGTTTCTGTATTCTGCTGCAATCATCTTCCATTCTCAGCTAGTCTTTCAAATTTGGCCCTAGAAACGATCCTCATTGCATGATGCCTCCACCACTATGCTTTTCTGTAGGGATGGTATTGGCCAACTGATAATCTGTGTCTGGTTTCATCCATAAAAAATGTCTGAAATACATGGCAAATTAATCTTTACCTCATCAGACTATAGGATCATATCTCTGATGGTCTGAGAGTCCTTCAGGTGCCTTTTGGCAAATTTCAGACAGACTGCCATGTGCCTTTTATTAAGGACTGGCTTCCATCTGGCCGCTCTACCATGCAAGCCTAATTGGTGGATTAGAGCAGCACTGGAGCACTGCAGACTCAATAAAGCCTTGCTCCCTGGATCCCTTAAGTTTGACAGCAACCAAGGTCCAGGGGAGTCCCTTAGTTCTGAACTTCTTCTGTGCCACTGCGCTCAAAGTAACCTTTAAAGCTGGAGAAATGTGTCTGTTCCCCTCTGCAGATTATTGACTTGACAATACAGACAGTTCCTTTGAGTTTATGCTGGGTTTGTCCACTGACACAGACTGTCAATTGCGAGAGCTTGCATAAGCAGGTGTGTTTTTTAGGGGGGGAATCTTGTACAATGGGTGTCTTTAATCCTTTTACTCAGAACCACACCATCCTGTATGTTTCAAATGTCTTTTTTCCCAGCATACCTAAATCAAATGATTGTGTTCCACCTTCAGCAGCTGCAGAGGCCTGATAATCACCCACATATTTAATTATGGATGGAAGAGAATGTCTAAAACAGACTAGGTGTTTCCTGAGGAACAGGATTAAAGTCTACAAATTGATGCCAATTGATGATAATCTCAAGGACGATCATGGGAAACAGGATGCACCTCAGCTCAGTTTTCTTATTTTTTTTTTATTTTTTTTTATTTTCATTCTTCTACAGTATGAGAAAATCACATCTTCATTATGTGGTGTTAGTTTGAGTTTTGAAGAAAAAAAAGAATTAAATCCATAATGGAACAAGAATGTCCTATAGTCTTACCTCAAAGCACTGTTATTATGAAATTGCTCACAAAAAAAACAAAAAAACATTAACGTCTATATTTGTGTTGTACATCTGATTTTATCAGATGCAGATGATCATGTGTGACCTCAGCGCCAACTGGAACAACTCTTACAGAGAACTGGAGCAGAGGATCCTCTTCATGGAGCAGAAGCTGGACCACCTGACTCGCTGCTTCCAGCAGACATCGGAGCTGCTGTCTGAGGTCCTACGTCACAGAAACCCGGAGATCAGGTAAACGGTATTTACAGTTGCTGGCGATGAGGCTGCTGTTGCACAGAACTGCTGATAACACATGGCAGGATGTGGTAGCTGAGCTGAACTGGAACACCCCAGCTTTGGAAGATAGAAGAAGTTTGTTTTGTTTTTCATTCCATTTCCTTTCCTTCTGCAGGTGACATGGCTGCAAATGCTTTTTTCACAAAGTGTCTGTAACATTTCCTTCTGCTGCAAGGATCAGGGGCAGCCAGGGCAGCTGCAGAACTGTTACAAAGCAGAGGAAACATCTCATCCAGTTCAGTGCTGCATGCGTTGCTCAGTGACTAAAGCAGAAGAATTACAGAGGAATTTTTCTGCTGTAGAATTATCTGAATAAAATATTGGGAAGTCTGCTACAATGTGTGGCAAAAATATTTGTTATTGTGCTTAGAAAACTTATTGAAAAGAACTGAGATTAGATAATCTAAATGATTTTTGTATGAATAATTATCACCTTATTCCTGTGGAATTAAAAGTTTTATATTTGTATTTTATTTTTGAGGTCATTTTCATATATTCTTTTTATATTTTAGAAAAAAACCTCATACCTTTTTCTGTATTTTCAAGTTGTTTAATTCTTATACCAATGATGTCTATTTCCAAACACTTAGATTTGGACATTTTATCAAGTGTTATGGTGTTATTTACATGGCTCTATTTACATTTGTTCTGGTCATCTTGTGCTAATGTATTTAAAAATGTTCTGCAGGACAAAAAATCGATTAGTCCCCAAGAAGTGGGAGTAGATTTTTAGTGTTCAATAAATATCAGAACGATCATGCAGATAACTAAATATAACACAGCAGCTGTCTGATTAAACATGTAGGGCTTTTCCTGTTTTGTTTAAGAAAGCCAATGGCTCCACCTAGTGGTCAAGTGTTGGTTAAACAAGATTTTTGTTACCTTTGCAGTACAGAATGTACTCACAGGTTAGTAATTTCTCTCACCTTTAATCTCACCTAAGAACTTTAACTAATGGATATCAACACAAAAATTTCATCCAAAAATTTACAACAGATTTTATGAGATATTTTTTTTTGTTTTTATGAATTATCAAATGACACAGGTGGTAACATTTCAACAGTAAATGCTATTTCACTACTTTTTTGGTATCTAGATAACATCACATCAGTTTTGTCTCAAAAACTGCGAAATGTCACTGATTAATCATACATTAAATATACTGTTGATTTTCCAGACACTGCTCAAAGTAACAGATCAGAGATGGTTATATTTGTCACAAAGCTTCAGTTAATTTCCTACTTAACAACATTCACTGGGTTCCATTAATGTAATTGCATCTAAGCAAACAAATATCTTAAAAAAAAACATTTGCATATGCTTTTCTTGACAATTGTGCAAAAAAGATACACTAGACTTTTGATTTAAATGCATTGATTTAAATCTTTGCTGCTCATGTTGACTTTTTTTTTTTTTTTTTTAGAGTGTGGAACCTAATGTTACTTAGTTTACTTTAAATAATCTTGTGTGAAGAAAACAAAACATCCAAAACTGGACAGATGCCAAAAACAAAGTTAAGTTAGAATAAATATATTTTTACTTTTGCTGTGGTCTTCTATGTCATCCATGCATGTTTTAGGCAGACCTGGTGATTATGTCAAACACTTGCAGTGAAAAACATTTTTTTCCAATGATTTTTGTTTTATATTACTGAATATTGAACTGAAATGTAGGTGTTCTTTTTTTTTTAAATGGTCAAAACAAATGAGCAGAAGTTTAAATGTGCTGTGCCTTTTTTTTATGTCTAATTTAATAAAAACTGATTTTAAGAAATTATGCATTTTGTCATATTTTTAGCCAAAGCACCATATTAACCTTCTACTCTAAGAGACATTCTTTCTAGTATTCACTTCAATGGCGTTGCCTCTAGAGCCTCACCAACAACTACTGATTAATTTGTGATCTATGGACAAAATTTTCCAATTAATTAATGGTTTTTTAAAAACAGGGGAATATAATTTATTCATATATTTAGAATTACAAAAACATTTAACTTCTGCATTGCACTAAATAACTGATACCGGTTTTACAATTCTAAGATGAATAGCATGTATTGTGTGTCACTGCTGACATGACTAGTTAATTTAATTTTGCAAATATAGCGAAAAAGAAACTAATATTCAAAACCAAAAGCTTTGAGGTGACTAGTATTTGCATGATTTAGCAGCTTTTCTTTAGATCTGATCTAGAAGTAATGAACACAATTAGGTTTGATTAAGGCTGGGTGAAAAAAATTGTTTCAGTATAAAATCTGGACAGAGGCAGCTAATGACACAAAACAACAGTCTGGAAACCTCAGGAAACAAATAACATTTATTTTCATTTTAAATTCTTCTCATAACTCCTGGGTCAACCTCTATTTTTTTACTGGGGATCTGCTACTGTGGTTTGGTAAAAAACAAACATGTAACTTAACATACCAGTATTGATGTCAGCTGTGTGTTTGTCTATGTGTAACATCTCATCACCAAAGAACAAAGCTTTATAACCAAGCATCACAGTACTTGGTAAATAAAGCTTGTTTTTCTGGTTCTGATTTCAAACTTAAAAGGCGTGGCTCAACATGGAATAATTAATATACCATATCCACCTTTTTCTGTTATGTGGAAATATTTCTGTTTATTATATTAATTAAAATGTTATATAAAGCCTAACAAATAAAAACACAAAAATTGCAGTTTTTTTAATGAAGCACTTTATTATAAAGGTGATGAAAACCTCAAACCCATGCAGAGCTGTGTTCCACAGAACAGGAGAAACCAAAACCAAATATGGACAAATTGTAACCCTTTTTGATCAATAGTGGTATTTTAGATAAAAAATGAAACAGAACTTATTTTTTATGGGATATGTCATTTCTGCAATGGCTCTTTGTTTCAGCTCTGTTTCTTAGTTGGTGCCATATGTAGGCCGAGGGCCTCAAAAACACCAGGCCGCAGATACACATAAAAGGCATCCTGCACTTTCTCTCCCTACTTTCTTTCACCCTCTCTCCACACTGAGACTGTTTCCACTGTTTGCCTGTTAGGTGCCGTGTTAAATGTTTTGCTCCAGAGAAAGTGTCCCCGCAGCCAACGCAGATGTAGCTCAAAGCCTCAGCGTGCTGAACGCAGTGCCGCAGGAGATGCAGCTGGTGCCTAAAAGCTCGACCGCACTGGCAGAGGTGTGAGCGCTGGCCTCGATGAAGGTAGCGGTGGCTGATGGCGAAGGAGGGCTGCCGGAAGATGGCGCCGCACTGCCTGCAGGGACAGGGGGTCTTGGAGCGCCATCCTGTGTTCATCCGCTTCATCAGATCCCACTGTCGGCTCTCATTCTCAAAAAGGGCTAGGATAGAGAGCGTTGTTGGAGCGTCTACGTTCGAGTCCTGAGTGTCTGGAGCTTCGTCGACACAGAGATTCCTGCTAACAGCTTCCTTCTGTGCATCTCCGGCTTCTGTCAATGACGATGAACATGCAACAAAGATGCGTTTGGTTTTGATAACAGAAGAGTGAACTTTGGTGAGATGGATTGACAAAGTTTTATCAGAGGAGAAAAAGGACTTGCATAAGTTGCACGCTTTGGGCATCGACTCAGAGCAGAAGAGCACCAAAGTGGATTTGGCTCCTCTACACGGGTGCTGGTTGAATGAGTTCTTGGTGGGAAGTACCTGCCCACAGCTGTGACATAAATACAGAGGCATGTGGTGTTCTCGGAGTGTCTCCTCACTAAAAAAGAAAAGCTTGCACAAAATGCACTGGAACTTTTCCTGCACCCCATGGCAGTAAAGCAAATGGCGCTTCACGGACCTGAAGGGTCCCCGGCCACACTTTTGGCAGGTTACTCCATTTTCAATGGGGGGAGGTAGAGCTGCTTCCTCCGAGTCAGAACTGTTGGAGGTTTCAGAGGAACTCTCATCAGATTCATTTTCTATGTCAGGGTTCTCATCATTTTCACCTACGGTATATTCCACGCTGTATTCAGCCGTTTTGTGATTCATCTCCAAAGATGAGCGAGCACGACTTAGAATAGCGCCCTGTTGCTCCTTCCTTTCTCGTTCTTAGCTGGCAGCAAAAGACTGGCGGGACAACAAGCGGAGGGCTGAGTAGTCTGCATCATCCAGGTGAGTGGAGATAGACCTCCAGTGATGGTAACAATTCCTGAGGGTGGTGTGGAGGATTTGGATTCTGTGGTGGTAAAAACGTCAAATCAAGCTGCTGATTCACTCATCATGTAGATTTGATCCACAGCTGGAGTAGAAGCACGGAGCTGGTCATGCATTCGCCACTTTCCTGCCAATTTAACACAGAAGATCTAATCAGTTTTAGAAACAAAAACATATTTAAAACATGAATGTTATAAATTAAAAGATAGGTTGATTAAACACATGTGATATATTTCCAATGTTCTTCTTTTCCTACTTTTTTTGGCTGATATCGGACCAATTTGTCGATTTTGGCCAAAAAAGTAAGATCAGAATATATCAGCCTTCATGTGAAACCTATATATATTAGCACACTGATAGAAACATTCTGCTTCTGTTTAAAAGTTTATATAACCCATTAGTTATTAATAAATCAGTCAGTTGATCTCAAACCTATTATTCTGTTGTTCTCTATTCTAGTAATATTACTTCATCAAGCCTTTTCTAATAGTCCACACTACAAAACATGTAATAAAAGTATATGTAATTTGCCTTATTGAGTCGTTAAGACAGTGGATACCAAGCTTTTGGACTGGGGCCAGCAAAACTATCTGATGCTTTAAATGCAGGGAGGTGCAGGACCACCTCGTTGACCCTGTTGAGCATTCAGGGAACTGGTGCTGAGAGAGGGATCTCTTAGGAGTTTGCTTCAAAAACAAATGGAACTGATTGTTACAGGATGCCTCAGAGGAGACTAAGGTCATCTGGGACTTTAAGGAATGTATATCTCTAGGACGTCTCCATCACATGCATGGAGCTTTTGGAGAACTGCAGAGCTGTTTCAATAACAGAATGCTGAACCATAGTTCAATCTGGAAAAACTCACATGAAGAGAAAAGACAATTAGGAGAAATGTATGGATACAATTACTTTGTCTTTGGCGCTCAGACCTCGGCAGGAAACATAGCGCTTCATTTTGATAGATATGCGTGAATAGGAGTAAAGAATAGGGCTGTCCCCCCCCCCCAGGCCTGAAACTAGTGGTGGAGTGGAGATAGATGAAGTTGGTCAGTCTGTAGACTGCTGGTTAGTGAGACGGTCTGCTGAGCTTTATGGGGAGATCCACTGGACTGCGTGAGCTGATACTAGCGCTTTACCCAGGGACCAGGAACTGGAAGTCCAGTTTGGATAACACAGGTTGAGAAAACCTGTCCATGATGAGCAAGCATGAAGCGACAGTGGAGAGGAAAAACTCCCTGTTGGGAAGAACCCCTGGCAGAACCAGACTCAACATGATGGTCTTCCTATTTAATTTGTTAGGTATAAATTATTTGTAAGTTTGTTTCCCTTTTCTTACAAACTCTCCTACTTAGGATAGGATTTTAATTATATTATTCTATAAAAATCAAGGGTGAAAGTCTGGTGTCCTCTATTAACATGTTTTTGAACTATCACGCACGCGCTCCAATCTCCCGGTTTAGGCACAATAAAAGGCATTTATTTTATTTTCTATAAGATTCACATTACTTTTTTTTTTTTTACTTAATTGTTTATTCACAATTATTCTGAGAAATTATAACCCTCCAAAAGAGAAAATAAGTTTGCCAACAATTTACATCTCCCCCTTAAGTGTAGCTAATTACTGGATGTAACGATAGAGTATTTCTAGCAACAATTAGATTATACAGCAAAATATAACAATTTCTAGACGCCTACTCTCTACTTACCCCTATTTGACGGTTTTCTTGGTCAACGGTGTGCGCAGAAAATATAATTCCTCACGAGGTAGGTATATATTATAACAATAGTTCACATTTCCACAAACACGTTTTTTTCATAAATCCGAAAATGTGATTTTAGTGATATTACAAGTAATAAACTTCACTGAAAAACGGAGAATAGATAAATACCATTCTAAAAACAAACTCCTTTATTGGACCGGGGGAATTTACACGATGGCGGCGTCCGAGAAACAAACCGGTTACACCCACATCCGGTTTGGACCGGAAGTAGCGTGGAGCAGACATTCGACATAATAATATTGATCTGATTTATAAACTCAGTTGACTTATTGGGAATTTCTTATAAATAATTTTTCTCCGAAATAATTTACAATACTTTAAAAAGGCATTCGTTCTCCATTAAATGTATTTTTTGTCACAATGTGACCACGTGTTTCAGTGTATCAAGAAAAAACATAAATCAAGTCAGATAAGGACACGTCTCTACATTCAACAGAATAGTGTGGGAATTCCGCAGCAGATGACACTTGATTCAGAAATGGTCACAAAATATGGTTTAGACGTCTAAAACCCAACAGACTGACCTAGTAATTTATATCGTTTTTATTCAAAGGATCTCTTAATTTGTTTACGTTTATTTTGTATTTATAAGCATTTGTGCTTAAAACAATGAACACTAGCAAAGAAAAAGAAAGAAAGAGATCAATATATGATGCGATTCCGACTGAGCGGAACTAAACATAAAGGAACAAGTTTTCGATACGACTTTATTTGCTGTACGGCAAATATCTTGTTAGTTAAGGTGCATAGCGTTGTGCACGCGAGCGGAGACCCTAACCCAGTAAGTGGTTAATATATGCTACCGCCCCTTCGTAATACAACGGTAAGCTCTGAGTAGAAAACGAGCACACTACCCGGAAGTATTTGTTATATTTATTTACAAGAGAGTGAGTCACATCGACACTTACCAAAACCTAATTAGTAGTTGTTTTAACGTCTATCCCACCATTAGGTGTTGCAAGTTTCACAGTTTTGAACATGTCAGAGTCCGGGCACAGCCAGCCCGGGATGTACGGGCAGGGTAGGAGGAGGAGGCGACGCCGGGGCGAGAGAGATATTGGACCCCCTGGACAAAATCTGTCTGGGCCCAGCCGTGACCGAGAATACCAACCGAGAGAACGAAGGGTAAGATAAATACACACCTCCAAAAAGCAGAAATATGTTTATATGATTAATAGTTACAATTATTAGTGATGCTGAGATGAGGCCTCATGAGGCATTGAACCGTTTGGCCAAATTGCACAGTTCATGAGGCTCCACGTGAACATGTCACCACCTACTGGTGGAGGGCAGAACTAGAATTTGTAATAAAATCTGATTTGTTTGCGGTTGTTTTTCTTTTTTACCCCCTTTTAAGCTCCTTTGAAATTGTTAATGGTTGGTGTGTATAATAAAACCTTTTGTAAGTGTAAAATTTTTAGAAAAATCATTTAAAGTGCACAGTTTTTCTGCCATTTTAGTGAAATAAACTCAAACAGACAGTGAAAGTGTCTGTGCAAATTGGCCAATGATCAGAAAAATGAAAGGTGTTAGTCATTTTTATTTAAACATAATAGTTTTTTCCCCACATTTTTTGGTTTTAATCAGGTTGGCAGTTGTGTTAAACCAATCTGTTGGCTAAACCAATGTAATTTGGCAGCGTTTCTACCCAATCTGTATTTTTATTAGGGCAAGCTAATGCAAATTTGTCTAATTAGCCAAAATAATTAAGTATAACCGCAACTTTCAAAAGTCAAAGAAAGGTTTTGAACCATCAACCTCTGGAGAGGGAATCTGGGTCTTACAGACACTTATGTGGATGACTGTTCAATGGAGAAAATATTACTTAACACTAACATGTTAACACTGTGTCCAGTGGCTTGCTCAGATTTTGATCATTACATTGTTTATTCTAACCAAAATAGTTTTGTGCAACTACCGTATATTGGTTGGAAAAATCATCCAATCTATTCTTAGAATCTATCCCGTAGCGGTCACGTAATATCACGGCCTCCGGCGTCATCAATTTTGGCCCCTCCTCTAAATGAATCACGCCTCGACACACATTTCGGGGAAACACCCCCTCCATTACTCGACACGTCTCGAAGCCTCGGCTCATCTCATAACATCACTAGTTACAATGTATTTATTGCTGTTGTTTGATTTTTAGGATGGGAGTGAGGATCCACCAGGACCCCTCATCCAAAAAACACCCATCATTCTTGCAAAGCCTCCAGGTGAAAGGGTGGGTCATTTTAGTTTTACTAAGCTGCTTTTAAAGAGTAAGTGGCTTCAGTGCTTTTGAATTCATAAAGTAATGTTATATGATATAATTAGTCTCATTACTCAAACATCGCAGGGTAATCTATAAGTTGTTCTTGCTTTTATACCAGGCAATCAGCTTTTATAAGTTGTGTGGTTTTGGATCTTTTTCTTAGGCCAAACCTTCACAGAATGCACCCGTCAGCGGAGCTCCAGTTCTGGACAAGCCAATCATGCTAATGAAAGCCAGGGATGATGGAGGGAAGCCAGGGACACCTCCAGATACAGCAGCTCAGTCCTCTGGTCCCGGACCCTCCAAGATGGAGAGGGAAGGGCAGAGACCCACACAACCTGTCTACCAGATTCAGAACCGAGGAATGGGGGCTTCTGCATCAGGCAATGCTGTGGACCGTGAGTCATTAAAACTTCAAAACCTGCTCTCTTTTGCAGGGATGTTAAATATTTCTAGATTTTTCCACCATCTTGTCAAATGCATTAATACTACACTTTCTGCTGCAAACAAAAACGGAAACAAAATGCAAACAATTTATCTCTCAAGTGGAAGTGAGGAAAATGAAATGTAGGGTGTAAAACTAACGTGAATATTTGATCTATACATTTGTAAATACGTAAAGATGCTACTTTACTTTAAACCTCTCAACTATTACTTGTTTTAATCACATTTGTTTTTTAATAACTTCCTGAAATCGGAGTCCAACAGCTACTAGCACCTGTAAGCAGGTATTCCAACACAGAACATTCATTGCTCAGCATTACTTGGTTTGTCTCCAGAAGGTGCTCATCCGCCCTAACAGAAAAAGCTTTTTCTTAAATTAAGATCTTTCATCATCATTCATGTTATTTCTATCAACATGGAAACTAGATTCTGCTTACTTACTGTTATGTTTGGGATTGTTGTAGGGCCGAAACAATTAATCGGATTAATCGTGAATAATTGATTATTGAAATAATCGTCAACTAATCTAGTAATCGATTAATCGTTAAATGGAGTAAAGCGCCTCTAAAACGTGCTTTTAGCTAAAAGAGCAACCATGCTTGAGCAGCAATTATATTAAAGTTGTAAAAAAAAAGTTTACATTTTGCATTTAAGATAAAAAAAAAACAAAAAAAAACGTTTTCGTCCATCAATATGCTGTATTATAAGTTTTAGTTTAATTTTGCAAAAAAAAATCATCTTGAAGGAATGTTTGGCTATCCGATTATTAATCGATTAATTGAAAAATAATCGAAAGATAAATCAATTTGCAAAAATAATCTTTAGTTGCAGCCATAGATTGTTGTTTTGTTAAAAATACACCAACTGAGAATAGTTCTTATTCGGCATCATAACCTCTTAAAGTATATTGATGTATTCAAAAGGATCCGCTGTACTTTGCATGTAATAAACAGGCTGGCCATCATATTTGGGCTGAAACAATTAATTGTAGTATCATGGTTAATTAATTAAAAGGTAATTTATTTAATTAATAAATAATCATTTATTTGAAGTATGTCAACTGTAAAACATACTATTTACTAAAAGAACATCCTCAGAGCTGAAATTTTGAATTCGAGTTTTAAAAAAAACCTCCTTCCTCCATAAACACGCTTGCACTTCTGACTATTAAATTGAGTTAACTTTCAATTTAAAGCCATTTATATTGCATTTAAAACATGTATTAATGTATTTTAATTGAGGCATATTTGATTGCTAGAATAGCCAATAGCTGCAGCCCTACATCATAGCATGAGAAACATCCTAACAGGCATGATACTTGACTTAAACTCACCTAGATTCACAGTGAACAGTGGATTCTATTTAGTGTTTGAGGCCAGTTTAAAAAAGTACTGTGTCTTTGCCAGTGTAAGTTTTCATTTTTAAGACGTTTAGGAAAACTATGTTTCGCAGGTTTTCAGAAAGAAATGTACCACAAACAAATCTGAACCCTTCAGTATCACTGATTGAAATCTAATATGTTTTTATACTCAGATCTTTGAATGAATGAATCACACCTAATCAGCATTATGGATCTGTTCATTCCCTATTACTCTACTGCACTTGTCAATTATTTGGCATATAAATGTATAATTTGATTCAATAAAGGACTTTTATTACTTTGAACAAAAAAGTCTTGTGTGAAAGAAAGGAACATTTATTGTTTTACTTGTGACTTCCAGCCATGGTCGGTCAGTCCAAACTCCTCCATCCAGAAAAGATGAAGCACAGCATTAAGCTGGTTGATGACCAGATGAACTGGTGTGACAGTGCCTTGGAGGTGAGTGGCTGTTTTTTACTGAGTTGAACATCAAAATGAAGCGGCTAATGTGATTAAACATATCAATAAGCAAATAAAAATAATAATAATGATTAGGATGTAAATAAGGATGGTTTTAACTTTTGATGCTGTTTGACAATACTTTGATTTTGCTGAAGTTTCATCATAATGTTAAAATGATCTTAAGGCATGTCTGAAAAATATACTGGGTTATTTTGTCTCTTTGGTTACTAGGAGCACATTTGTGTGTGTCTGTTTTTTTTTCTTTATGTTTTTCTATCAACCACTCATCCTCACTAAGATCAACATTTTGTCTTCTCTCTGAGCTGATCTGAAGTGTCTGAATCACTCTTGGGCCTTATGTGTTTTAATATATTGTGTATATATTTATTTTAGGGCTGCAACTAACAATTAGTTTGCAAAGGTTTTTAAATCAACTTAGAAGGAGTTGTGTTTTTTGTGTTTTTTTTCATGCTGCAGTATCTGAGGGACCAGACTGACATGTTGGTAGTGGGAGTCATTGGCCTGCAGGGAACTGGCAAATCTACCATTATGTCACTGTTATCTGCAAACACACCTGAAGAAGATCAAAGGTAAGCTTAATGATGGCACCAAGAATATGATGGACATTTAATTTGCTTTCTATTTCTAAGTCATTCCTTTATACACTGTAACGGTTATTTCAGAAGTCAGTCATTAGATGATCAAATACCAGGACTGTAAAAAGCTTCAGTTAAAAATGTATTTGTTTAATGGACATAATTATGGATTTTCATTAATATTTTTTTTTTAAGTTCACTGCATTTTGTTACCTTCCTAAAGAATCATAAATTGTTGTCAAAGAATAAGCAACTTGTACCTGTTTGCTACGTCTGGTATTCGATTTTAGGTACGGTTGTTTAGATATCAACATTTTTTTTAGTGTAGTCCACAGAAAAATAAGACAGTAACAGGTTTGTGGGGTGCGGTACTGCATGGTCCTTATGTGTTTTAATATATTGTGTATATATATATATTTTAGGGTTGCAACTAACAATTAGTTTGCAAATCGATTATCTGTCGATTATTTTTTTAGAGCCAAAGATTCCTTAAAGAAGATTTTTTTACGAAATTAAACCAAGTGAAACAGAAATGTTTCCACCTGATGATTTCTGAATAGAGCATACTGACAGACAAAAAATGCTTTTTTATCTTAAATGCAGAATGTTTTTATATTATTTTACAATTTTGATTAAATTACTGCTCTAAGTAGGTCACTGTGTCAGGGAAAGGCACGTTTTACAGTCTCCATACTGCAGTTAACGATTATCAATTCCTAAATTAGTTGACCATTATTTCAGTAATCGATTAAACCGGTTAGTTGTTTCATCCCTAATTAATTTGATTTATTTGGCCAGTGAAGCAGAATGTGATTCCTTTACTGCACAAAATGTTTTATAGTAATAAAATTGGTTTATATTTTAGTCACCTAAAATAAGCCTCACTGTTAGTGAAAAACTCTGTTGTTCTGTGCAGGAGTTACGTCTTCAGAGCCCAGAGTCAAGAGATAAAGGAGAGAGGAGGGAATCAGAGCTCAGGTATTGATTTCTTCATCACTCAGGAGAGAGTCATCTTTTTGGACACACAGGTAAGATGTTTGTTCAAACATGCTTTGGTCGATGCTTCAGAACATGCCGATGACAGATGTATTTTTATGTTGTTGTTTTCAGCCCATTCTCAGCCCCTTTATACTTGACCATGTTATCAACAATGATCGAAAGCTGCCTCCAGAGTACAACCTTCCTCACACATATGTGGAAATGCAGGTTTGTATCTGTCCTGTTGGGACCATTAGGTGAAATTTCCTACCTAAGTCTTAATCTTCATCTAAAAAAAGATAAGATTTGTTCTTTTATATAAGTCATATTTTGACTCTTTTACTAAAATCTGCCCACAGTCTCTTCAGATCGCAGCCTTCCTGTTTACGGTATGCCACGTAGTTATTGTGGTACAAGACTGGTTTACTGACATAAACCTATACAGGTTAGCATTTCTTTGTGTTTTTTTTTTTTTTTTATTGCTTTACCCAAAATCTAAAAGAAGATAATTTAGTGGTAATGTGGGTCTTAATACAACCTGAAGGCTCCATTTTTTTTAAAAGAGCACTAAGTATTGTATTTTGCCTCTTTTGAGGTTTTATTCCGCGCATTAAACTATCAATGGATGTTGGTTTATTGGTACCGGTAGGTTTCTACAGACTGCTGAGATGCTCAAGCCTTCCACCCCATCTGCAAGCCATGACAGCTCTGGCTCCTCTGGCAGTGATGATGGAGCAGAGTACTATCCTCATATAGGTGGGGCTAATCGGCACAATCACACCGTCCCATACCAACCAGATTTATTCATATTATGGAAGTAAAAATTTCTCACCTTTATTTTTTTTTTTCTTATCTAGTTTTTCTCCAGAATAAGTCAAGAAGAGAGGATTTCTGTCCAAGAAATTTTAAGAACATGCACATGGTCGTGGACAAACTAATGGCACATTCTCATCTTAAATATAAAGGTGACAGACTCTTTAATTTATTTCCTAGAAATATCAGTTTCATAAAATAAATAAAAAGAAACCAGTTTAAGCAATAACCTGGATACATTTATTAGTATATTATAGGATTGTGAAGCAGAATAGTTTGTTCGAACCCCTCCATCCGTTATCGTAACCCGTATTCCCTAAATGGCGTCGCAGAGGGGGGGACTGGAGCCTAAACCAGTAGTCAATGGGTGAGATGCAGGGTTCACCCCAGACGGTCTGCCAGTCCATCACAGGGCCACACAGAGACGCACAAAGATGAACAACCAAACACCCTCACTCCTAAGGGCCATCTGGAATGTCCAATCAACCTAACATGAAGGTTTTTGGAATATTTACGTTTCCTAAAACTTTGTATTTATTTGTTTTTTCAGTAATTATTTTCACCATCTTTTTTATGATTAGAGAACTAATAACTTGTACCGGTATATACTTTTGCAAAATAGCTTTCTGTTTTAAAGGAAAGGGATTAAATTTGTCCTGCGTTCTCACCAAACACACGCAACTGTGTTTATTGAAGTTAGACTCTCTGGAGGCTGAATGCTCAACGCTCCGATTGTTGAGCTGATCTAATCCTTCATCGCAATCTAGATTGTGTTTGGCTTTATTTGCTTTAGTGGAGGAGTTGGCAGCCTAGTGGTTAGGGCATAGCGCTTGGAATCCTGAGCTCCCCTCCTACAGACTGCCACTCTGGGTCTCTGAGCAAGACTTTTAATCCCACACTGCTCCCCGGGGACCCCACGATGGCAGCCCACTGCTCCTCAAGGGGATGGGATAAATGCAGATGTACATTTCTCCAGTGTTAAATCAATAAAGTTCAATTATTATTACTACTTTTCTTATTGTGGTTTTGAAAATAAAAATACTTTAGGAATGTTTTTGTGCGAGAAAGTCCAGCTGAAAAACATCATCTGGTGAGTGAGTTCATCAAGATTAGGATTCTAGTTAAATATTCTGGCCTCGTTCTGGGCAGCAGACACCCACACATCACTCAGAGTCCCCAGTGAAGGCGCTCCAAGGCTGGCTAGGTAGTCTGGGATTTCCTGTTGCTATCCATAGCCCCGGAAAATGAATGGAAAGCAATTGAATATAAAATCCTATTTTTGGCTGGCAGCTTTATCATTTTAGTTAGTGTAAATATTTATAAACCGCTTCACCACAGTTCAGTAAGAAAATGTTTCAGTGGAGCAGAGGTGGGTAGTAACTAGTAACATTTACTCAGTTATTTTTACCTGTAATTTTTTGAAAAATGTACTTTCAGGAGTAGTTTTAAAATAGTTTTGGTTGTTCTTGAGTAAGAATATAATAAATTATCACTACTCTGTTAAAATTTCTGGCTGCTCCATGCATTGTGAGTAACTTCACGTAATAAAATCTATCTTGCTTTAAAGGAATATTCACTATTGAGCTTTATTGGTTTAAAGGAATAGTACACCCAAAACATGATTAGCCTTCATTTTCTACTCACCCCCATGCTGAACAACACTCTGGAGTACTTTTTTGATATCTCAAATGCATCTGGAGATCTGGGAGGCTTCTTGCTGTCTGCTGACATTCAAATAATGGAGGTCTATTGTGCCCGAGACAGAAAGGTCCATAAAAGTCCACAAAAAACGTGTCAATATTCCTCCATACTGCTCGTCCAATGTATTCCATGTGTCCTGAGTGGGTAGCATCCAGAATTTACTCGAAACGAAGTCATTTAGAATGTTTTTAGAGCATAAACAGTAGTGTATAGGATTTCCTGAAAGCGCGCACATGCGCGCTCACGACGCTACGGAAGCCGGCAGACCAAACCAGCGCATTCAGCTCGGCAAAGAACTCATGCTCTTCCTCAACACTGAAGTCCTCAGACATTTTTCTTTCGTTGTTTCTTTCTTTGCACAGGTAAACAGCACATTTCTTCTTCTACGCTTGCATTATTGGCAGAGCAGACGCTGAATGCGCACTTTCATCTGGCTTGGTCTGCCGGCTTCTGTAGCCTCGTGATCGCGCAGGTGCGCGCTTTCAGGAAATCCTGAAAGCGCGCACCTGCTTCGTTTCGAGTAAATTCTGGATGCTACCCACTCAGGACACTTGGAATACATTGGACGAGCAGTATGGAGGAATATTGACAGGTTTTTTGTGGACTTTTATGGACCTTTCTGCCTCGGGCACCATAGACCTCCATTATTTGAATGTCAGCAGACAGCAAGAAGCCTCCCAGATCTCCAGATGCATTTGAGATATCAAAAAAGTACTCCAGGGTGTTGTTCAGCATGGGGGTGAGTAGAAAATGAAGGCTAATCATGTTTTGGGTGTACTATTCCTTTAAGTTATTTTCCATCTGCTAAGTCTGCCTTACTTTACTATACTTTTATTTGTTAATCTACATACTCTAACTATTGATTTAGTAAGTTTTACTCTCAAAAATGATTTTGAATAGTGTTCATCACACCTACAGTTTTTTCTATGTTATGTTTATTTTATATCTTATTCTTTGAAACACCAGAATTTGCATGCATAAGACTTCATATTTTGTTTAATTTTACATAATTTTGTTAAATCTTAAATCTGTTGTTTTGAATATGAGTAGTAAGTAGATCAGTTACTAAGTACTTGAGTAGCCTTTTTACTAATTCTTAGTACACTAATTTCTTTAAAGGCAATTTAAGTACAATTTTTGTGTGCTCTACTGGCCTTTGCAGAAGAGTAATAAGGATCAGAGCTCAGTCTCTTTGTACATAAAAATCATTTCTCCTCACTTTTTAAAACCTGTGGCTTTGATGTCTTGAAGCCACTTGAGTTGCATCAACCATTAAATTAGCATGTAAACTAGATTCCCTAACACAATAGACCCGCATTCGGCCTGAACGCAGTATAAGCTGAGGTATTGTATTGTAACGTGATGGTAAGCCACAGTTGCATGATTGTTTTTTAAAACTCAAATATAAAAGCAAAGGCTTTATTACTCTGATAAATAATATTAATAATAAAAGGAACCTCAGTTATAAATATTCAGAAAGCTTAAAGTGCCCCAAGCACAGCCCAGTTGTCTTTTAGATACTTCAGCCATTTGATATTGAACTACTGGGAATACTTATGAAAGCATCTAACATTTAGCCCAAGATGTTCATGTCTGTAAGGTTGGGTTAAAAAAATCATGACTGTAAATTGTACAATCCCCAATAAACACAAACTAATCATTAAAAATTATGCCCATATTATTTTCCCAGGTACCCTATCCATGTTGGATTGCAACATCTTTCCAGGAATGGTGCAGGAATATTTGGATGCTGAGGTCAACATGTTTCTGCTTCCGGTTCAAGAAAATGATGGAGAGGATAACCTGAACAAAGCAGGTTAGTAAACTGTTTAAGTAACATTTTGTTCCTTTATTACACTGTTTTAACAATTATGAGGTAGATGCATATTCAACATCATACCGAAAGAAATCTAAATTAAAAGTAGGTTTATCTGTTGAATTTGATTAGTAACTTGGGAAAAGAACAGAAAGCAGTTTTAAAAGGTGTTCAAGACCTGTTTGCGATTTTGAATAATATTTAGGAATTACTTTTGCTACAGAGACCATTATAATTGGTATTTGAATAGCTTTTATTTATAACATAACAGGGGCTTGCTTCTGTATTTCGTTTAAAAAAAAAAATAAATTCAAAGGTAGTAATATAAAATGTCCTCTAAATCTAAAAAATAACGGTATAATGCCACGGTGATGGCATCCTCAGCCTATTTTTGCATGGTAGACATATTGATGAAGGTTAAGTGACTGGAAGGCACTGATAAAAGCATTAACCTTAAACCAGGATGAGAAGTGGATCATTTTCTCAGCCACTGATGGATCAGCATATGAGACTTATTCTGTATTTCCCCTGAAGTTGGAAATTTTCTGAAACTCTTACCACATCATTGACCTTTTTTTATAGTCAGATGGTCCTCTGCTTTTGTTTTGTAGCCCTCCTCTACCTTTTTGACCCCCCTTTTTCATTTCTATGCTTTAGTATTCGACAGTTCTTTGTCTGCTGCCCTGAAGGTAGTGTTGCCTCTTCCCAGCAGCTTATTAACTCTTTTTCTGCTCTTGAACCAGAACATTTGCTCCAGAAATGTTTGCCTTAAATCAGGAATAGGGACTTTTCTGTTAGCCTGACTTGCTTTGAGTAAAAAAAAAACAAAAAAAAAACAGTCCAACATGTGCCCCTCTGTTTGCACAGCTTGTTTGCTGGAAGTAAACAGGATTTAAATGATTTCCTATGTTTCTTAGGGACAGGGACATACCCGCTCTTCTCTTTGCTGCCCGGTTACAGAGGTCATCCCACCTTCTCCACCATGGTCTCTAAGCTCCGCAGCCAAATCTTGGCCATGCCTCGCTGTCAGCTGTCTCACACAATTCTCACTGAGAAAAACTGGTAAATATCTCACACTGTATGTCATAATGGAGGAACAGCAATTACAGGTCAACCTTGTTTTCAAACGTACCAAGTGTTGCTTTAAAAGAGATGTATTAATTTATTTCTTCGTATGACTTAAATACTGCGTTTATTTATCTAGTTGTTGTATTTTGAGGTACACTGATTTATTGAATCCACATTTATTTCTTTCTGTATTTTTTTTATTCTGTCAGTTGGTTCTCAATATGCCAGTGTTGTATTTTTATTTTAAAATGTTACAGATTTTTATTTATTAATTTTCTTTTATGCAAAAACAGAGAAATCAAAGACTGAAAAGATGAGCCCAAAATGTCAAATGTTTAATTTGTCCTAAAAAAGTTTCACAGTAAAAGAATCAAAATTTCTACAAGTCAGCATTGAGATATTAATTAGGAAATATTGGGTTTCTAGTGACTCACATTTTACTAGTTTTTGAATGACAACCACATTTAGTATCAGCATAAAGCTACAGATCTTCCAATCTCTTCACTTATAACATAATTCTCTCTCCCTTTGTTTATTTGTTTTTTATTTATCTATTTTTTCCAGGTTTCACTACGCTGCTCGTATCTGGGATGGAGTTAAAAAGTCTTCAGCTCTCTCTGAATATAGCCGCCTCCTCTGTTAGCACCATCTAAAATTACTGATGTACAGTGACATTTTATTTTGATAAAAAAAGCGACATTCTAGAAAACTGTTTCCTTTGAGACGCCTGCACTCAAATGATGAACAACGAAGTTTAAACCTTTGGACCAAGCACAGTGGTGAATATTTTAGAATTCTGTGCTTGTATAAATTTATGCTACATATTCTCTGCTAAAATACAAATCTTTTTGTATGTTTTTTCTTGTTTGAGAAAAACAAATGATAAAAAAAAATGAATAAATAAAACCGTTTCAAAATGTCTGACATCACAAAACAATGTTTGATATCTGTTCTTATGCCAACAGTACATCAGGCTTTTATGTTCATCTTCTCTTATAGGCATTAATGTGAATTTAATATGTGGCTTTTTAATGATTCATTTGCATTGTTTATCTGTTAAAATATAATAAGAAAGATTCTTTAAAATAAGATTTTTTTGGCTTGTACTTAATTTATTATATTCTTATCACTACTCTTGGGTAACATTTCTGGCTGCTCCATGCATTGTGAGTAACTCCACATAATAAAATCTATCTCGAGGTAAAGAAATATTCACCATTGAGCTTTATTGTTTTTAATGTCATTTTCCATCTACTTAATCTGCCAGTATAAACACTATACCGTAATTTAACTTATTCTACATATTGTAACTATTGATTTTGTAAATTTTATAACAAAAAAAATTGAAGAGTGTTCATTAAACCCAAACTTTTTTTTTTTGTATGTTATGTTTGTTTTATATCTCATTCTTTGAAACACCAGAATTTGCGTGCATATAACTTTAATATTTTATTCAAATTTACATAATTTTGTTAAATCTTAAATCAGATGTTATGAGTATGAGTAGTAAGTGGATCATAATTAACAAAAAAAATGTAGGGATATATAAAAAGGAATGTTATTGTGAACTATTATGGCCGATTTAAAAATAGTATTTTCCAAGACTTTGGCAGTTCTGTTTTAGATTAAGACAGCTCTGCAGTTGTCCTTATCATACAGATCATTTCCTTTTTGAAGGGGAATTGTGGAACATTTCCCCTTAGAAGGCACATAGCAAAATATACACTGGAAAGATTGCTCAAAGACAAATGGAGGACTGGAGATGCATATTTAATAAATTTGGCCTCAAAGCCATCAGAACTAGCTGCCACAAAGCAGTTCATAGTATAGAACATGCTATGTTTAGGTGAAATGGGTAAAATGAAGAAGAGCTGACTGGAAGCGTTTCCAATTATCATTGGACCAGAAGTAAAGCTATTATCAATAAACCTTTTTGTAATGCATCAGATTTACCTATTAAATGATTACATCTTTCCAGGAATATTTAGGATTCTTGGAACCAGTTTATAAAATCCTAAATTTGGCATTTCTGGTGTGTTAAACATGTTTTTTTTTTTTTTTAGCTGTTTCTATACTTCCCAATCATCAGGATCCTCTTTAGGGCGATATTTCCTTCTTTGATTATCTCACAGCAGTGACACAGCAGATCTTTACCCATATGTTTTCTTGTTTTTTTTTTTTTTCACAATTTAAGTCTTCCAAAGATGCTTAGTTTTTCAAAAAATTTTTTAATTATGTCTGTATTACATGTGTATTTTGAGCCAAACTGTAATCATGATAGCTGCAAAAAATACAAAACAATTTAAAATGTCCCTCTACTTCACAATCAGTCACATGTTTATTTTAATTCCATGAATTTTCAAAAAAAAAAAAAAAAAAAATACACCAAAGTTTAAAAATATATAAAGTTTAAAGACCATATGATATACAGTGAGGAAACTGTAGATTTGGCAGTAAGACAGTCATGAAGCAAAAAAAAAAAAAAAGGATTGCAGGAAAACCTACAGTCTAAACCTTTTCATCTGAAAAAAATAATTTATTTGCTCTAGTTCTGTGTAGTTTTTCCTGCCCAAGCAAGGTAAATGTGTCTGAACAGGGTTTAGAACGCAAATAAAATGGTTACCAAAATGTCCTTTTAAATGAAAGGAATGTTAGGTATTTCATTTCCCTTTTTGAACGGATATTTGTCTCCACTTTTTATTCTGGGAAAAAAAAGCTTTATTGCAGTTGGTTTTAAAAACATAACAGGATGGAAAGGCCAGACAATGTTGAAATATTTGATAAATTCCTGTCTGACATCCAACATTTACTCATCTGCTCCTAAATCCCTAAACTGGAGAAAAATTATTTGATGTTTGCTTTTAAATTAAAATTAATAATCTTAAGAGCTCCTTTGTGACACAACAAGCTTTTTCCAGAGCAATATTGACCAAATGCAGTTAGAAGGCAACCTTTTAAAATTAGTCTTTTAAAAATTATTATTAAGGAGAAAAATATCCAAACACACATAAGTGTGAAAGCCCCCATGTTTAAACATTAATGTCATGTATCACACATAAATTCAATACAATTGATCACTGGCCCACCTGCTCTCTACCAAGAAATGACCCATCAAAAGATCTCCAGGCAAAGATCAAAAGAAATTCAAGAGCAAATGACAACGTAATTATTATTATTTTTTTTTAACAGTGTCCTGTCTTGCAATGTTGCAATAATAGTAATTGTCTTGATGACAAAAAGAGCCCAAAAGATTTTACTTTCACAAGTGGATGACAACAATTGAGATGTACCAGCCGGGAGAGTGTTACTAAACCACTTCTAAAACCTTGGACAGCCAACCAAAATGATCTGAAGAGCACAGCAATGACTCCTCCATCAGTTCACCAAAAACCCCACAACAACATCCAGATAACGGCACGCCTCTATGCATCAGCTAAGGTCAGTTATGTCAAACATTTGATAGTAGTGCTAGCTGCTAAGGGTGTCTGAAACCGTTCTTTGGCAAACATGTTGTTTCGAAATATATTTTATCTTTGAATGTATATATGCATTTTTTTGTCTATGAAACCCAGGGTAATTAAAATGAGAATAGTTCTAACTATGCCTACAGGTATCATTAAAATTCTGGTAAACTTAACGGCCTAGTAAGTTTACCTACAAGTTACAAAGGGTGTTTGGTAAGATTTGACCATTTTACTGCATGTTACCATCTACATTTTTTTAAGCTTTAATTCTACAAAAAAAGACAGTGGGGGGAGTTCTACGAGGTTTTGGTAAAGTTTATGTTGTTTTAAGGTTTTCATACTTGGGGTTTTATGTCGTTTAAAAAGAACTGTGTAGAACTTTCTCTGTAAATTATTTCTGTGAAATATAGGCTTTATCTTGTAATTATATAAAAAGATGTCTCATTTCAGGATGAATTAAAATATTTTTTTAATAACGATTTTAATTTACCCATCCCATAGGTTTTCAACTTTTAAAATAGCAGGTTAGTGCTCGTTTGACAGAAACTTTGATATCTTAAAAACTGCAAAATATTTTATCAAAACAAGAAAAAGAAAGATCAGCTGTTGATATTTAGAATAGAATCCAATTCAACTTTATTATCATTTAAAGATGTTTAAATGATAAAGAATGCTTATAAGTAGAATAAATATCCATACAGACGTTGTATAAAAGCTAAAACAACAAAGTCATCAGACATTGTGCAAGAAGTATTAAAAATCGCCTGAGACACACCTGTCCCTTCGTTTACCTGGCACCGAGCCATGCTGAACGAGTGTTGCAGGCTAGGACCACTGATCTCTATGGCTATGACGCAAATTTTTGTTGAAGGAAATATTTACATTTATTGCTTAAATGAATTTATTTTCCACATTTTTACAGCATTGGAAAACATAATAAATGTTTGTTTAACCTCCTGCCAACCATATTAAAATAAACAAGCAAGCTCCAGGGAGCCACAGGGGGGCCACTAAAGAGCCGCAGGTTGCCGACCCCTGGTCTAAACCCTTAGATGTTGCTGAAAATTACCCACTGTGGCTTTAAGGAAAGCTAATAATTAGCACTGCTTGAAGGAAGTCCTCCAGACCACTAGGGGAGATGATCAACTCAGAAGACACCAGGACCTTAGTAAAGGCTTACACAAGATGCTAAAAGAGATTAAGAGTAAAAAAAATAATCAAAGAAAAACATACCCTTCCTTTTTTTTCCTCAAAGTGCCTTCTGGATGTTATCCTATTAATGTGTTCATTAAGAGTCTTGTCCCCATATATAAATTTTTAATAATTTCCCCTTATCTTCTGGTTATCATTGATGAGTATCTCAGTTCAAAGTTGCAGAAATTATAAAAAGGAAAGTTAGTAGAATTCCTAGCTGTGTTACATAAAGTCAATTACTTTTGAATCGCTTAACATTCCTCACTTTGTACAACACAATGATCATACCATGCTAAACTTATTGCATAGAGATGAGCTACACTTAAACACAGTCTTCATTCATATTACAAAATAGGGCTCTGAAAACTATTGATAACACTGTATAAAGATTTTCCATTTTTTTATTAAATTTAAGTTTTTAAAATTTTATGATATACTGTTGTAGATAATAATTTCCTTCAGGTGCACTATAAAGCCATAAAAACATCACCAGTGAACTTCTAAGACAGGTTTTAAACAAAGCAGTTGACTGTTATCTGAAATCATAGAAAAGAAACAGATTACACAACTGCTAAGTGGAAAAACCAAAACATATCTGTACACTTGAAACTAATAGGCACACCAAACAGAGAATTATTCAAAATAACATGTGTTATGTGATACCGCTTTGGGCACTAATTGAATTACAGCTTTTCTTCATTTCTGTTCTTTGATTGAATGATTTACAAAGCCTTCCCTGTATATTTTAACTCTAAAACTATTTGTATTCACCAAAACACAGGAGAGATGAAGGTGTGGTCTAAAACCAAGAGACAAGCCCCGCTAAAGTGAGCCACATATATAAATCAAAGAAAGGCTTGGTTATTTGCTGATACTAACAAAATGTATTTGGTCACACTGGTTGTTGGGGTATTGCTTCTTTCAAAAGGTAAGTTTTTTTACCCATGCAATTTTGTTCTATATGTTTTTTTTTTATGTTTTATTACTGCACTTCAATAACCAGTACTGTAATTGGCTTTTAATTGACGATGTCTCTGCATTTTAGCTGCTTGTTATTCGATATTTTAAAAGCATTTGGTTTGTCTTTTCCAAATAATATTTTTGAGAAAGGATTCAAAGTACTTTAATACCTTTGACCTGATCTATTATCAGCCAATGCCCTGAAATGTTTCGAGTGTGTACCAGGAACCTCTGAAACCTGCATTGACACAGCAAAGGAATGTCCCTCACCAAATAATCTATGTGCAGCAATGAGATTGGTAACATATGCAGGTATAAACTATATGATCACAATTTGCTTTCATTCACCTTTTAGGCACTCGTTTATTAGTTCTACTTTGTACATTTTGTAGGTGCCTCTAAGGACAAAGAGATCAAAGCCAAAATGTGTGCTCTGCGTGGAGATTGCATTAGAGGCTCAGTCAACTTTGGATCTGATAAAACTGTGATAGTGAGTGAATGCTGCTCCTCAGAGCTTTGCAACATCCAGCATGCATCTGGTAATTTGAAACTTGTTCAGTTTTGTTTTTGAACCAATACCTTTATGAATAAAGTATTCTGCATCTACAATTTACTTTTATTTTGTCCAAAGCATCCACACATTTTAAACAGATTCTTGTGTTAAGAACTGCATGCAGTTTGAATAATGTGTTTTTTTAAACGTTTAACTGGGACTACATAATGTAAAAATCCCCAAATTGTTGTGTTTCAGAGCCCAACTTTGTTCCAAATGGAAAAAAGTGCTTCAGCTGTGAAGGAAATCAGTGCATGAAAACTCTAAACTGTGATGGAGATCAGGACTACTGCATCAAATCAACAAGTGAGACATCTGTTTTATTTTCTAAGTTCCACATCTTTCTTTTAAAAAAATGTCATGAGCTTCTACGATTAAAGAAGTGAACCACATTAATGTATTTGTTTTCATCTTCTCAGTAAATGTAGGAGGGGAAGTCCAGACCCTGAAAGGCTGTGCCTCCAAGATTATGTGCTCAGAAAATCCCTCTGTGCTCTTTCAAAATTATATTGGATTGGGAAGCAGCTGCTGCCAGGGTGACTACTGCAATAGCGCCAGCAGTGCAAGTGCCGGCCTGCTCCTTTTGCCCACATCACTGTTATTTTTAGTCTTGTTTACATAGTTAATGGATGAACACAGATGCAAAAACTTATGTTACAAATTTGTTTGAATTACTGGTATGTTCAATGTGTAATAAAGTTCAATGTGTCTTAATTTTTTAAAAGAATTGTTACAAAGCTGAAAAGTTATTTTCCAGAGACAAGAAGTAATAAATACAGATTCCTCATTCAGTTGTCTGATGAACCATATTTAATATGGTTTGCATTTTAACTTTCAGAATGTTTTGGCAATTGATATTTATATATATTCACTTTAGGGGTTATTCCAGAAATGGAGGATATGTTATGTCCCTGCCATGAAATGTTAAACAATCCATGTAAAAATTGAATGCACACACACCTGTTATGTAAATTAAAGTAATTCAAGTAATCTGAAAACATAATATAACTTTAGCTGTAGTAAAAGTAATTCCTGAATTTATTTCCTAAATATTATTTGCAAAACCAAATAGCTCCTGAGTGCTCCCTAAAACGTTGTTTTTTAAAATTGTCCCTCGTGATGTCAAAGTTACACACCAAATGTCAGAGAGATAAAACGAGTTTAAATCAGATTTTAAGTGTAAGATTTTGTTAATGTGTCTTCTTTGGCATTATTTCAACATTGCATTGTATCACAGACCTATTTTATATGGTATATACTGTGCTCTTATTTTATGTCCCTCAAAATATATGCAACCGTTATAGAAACCCTTTAGGCCTTTCGAGGAAAAGTTGGCTACAAGATTAAGCAGAAATTACATCATCACATTAATTTCTCTTGTCATGGATAGCATTAAATAAGGTCCTCCTTCATATCTCAGTGTTCTTAATCTTTACGCACGAATGGGAATGTGCCATTTTGGCGTGCTTTGGTGACCTAGTGGTTAGTGTGTACGGTGGCCTTAGTCCTCGATGACCCAGGCTGGAATCCAACCTGTGGTCCTTTGTCGCATGTCTCTCCCCTTCTCCCATACCTTCTTCCCTGTCAGCCTACTGTGAAAACTAGCCAGTGGTGCCGCAAAAACGGCACTAGTGCACTAGTAAAAATGTGCCAAAATTAGTCAAAATTAGCCTAGTAAAATTTGTGTTGTAAAAACCTCAAAAAAATAAAAAAATGGAATATGTCATGAAGACATATAACTGTCCTAGTTTTTAAAGCTTGTATTTTATACCACAAAAAACCCAGCCTAGCAGCTAACAAATCAATTCAGTTTAATTATATAGCGCCAATTCACAACACGTCATGCACTTTACAGTTCACCAGATCATACAGTTAAATTGATTCAAAGTTTTCTATCTAAGGAGAATCAGTTGATTGCATTGACTCATTGACTCGAAGGCAGTCCCTCACACTAAGCATGCCTGTAGCGATGGTGGAGATCCTGTCCTCTTCTGACCACTTTTTAATAAGGATTACTTTAATAGAGTTTTGCTCCCCCAAAAGAAGGTTTCACTTTAGACGGGCTTAAACTGTGCGATTTTTAGCCCTTTTCAGGATGACTTTCCAGTCATGCGAGAATTTTCCGATCGGACTGACTTTCAGCCTGGTTGTGCGTTGTGTAGTGTACAAAGGGTAACGAGGGGCGTCAGGGGACGACCACCTCCCGATCAGGAATCATTAGGTCGGCAGAAAATCAATCATGTCCAATTTTCTCCCGACCGTCTTGGACAAATTGCTCTGTGGGCATGCGCAAACAAGGATTCTTCTTCTCCTTCCTCTCAGAGGAAATATGCTGATGAAGGTTCTCAGTCATCCAGGTCATAGTCATTCTGTAACAATTCAAAAAATATCCACTGGACTTGGCTTTCAAGATTTGAAGACGTTTCGCCACCTCTCAATGAAGCTTTCTCAATTCAAATGTCTGGATCCGCAGTGAGTTTGAGTCTTATATAGACAAAGCCTTGTATTGCTTGGGAACATGCAAATGGTAACCGATGAATGGGTCGTTTAGTTCCATCGTTAGCCTGTAATATCTGAACCTGTCATTCCGTAAAAATTCAAAAAATATCCACTGGACTTGGTTTTCAAGATTTGAAGACGTTTCGCCACCTCTCCAGGAAGCTTTCTCAATTCAAATGTCTGGATCCGCAGTGAGTTTGAGTCTTATATACACGCCTTGTATCGCTTGGAAACATGCAATGGTAACCGATGAATGGGTCGTTAGTTCCATCGTTAGCCTGTAATATCTGAACCTGTCTATGATTCTAGGGGTCGGTCGTTAAAGGGGGGGATTGCCATTAACGGGGGGGATTGTCTCCTGTAATACCTGAAACCTGTCTATGATTGTTAAGGGTTGGTCGTTAAGGAGGTATTGTTCACCGGCTGGGGCGGGTAGGTCCCTCGTTCCTCTGTGATGGGGTGGGGGGTTTGGTGATATCTGGAAGGGATCATGTCTATGATTGAATTGTATGTTTTTGGAAGCTGGAATCTGAGTCCACCACCTCTGTTTAAAGTTGGTTTTTCTCTCTTAACAGATGGCTTCCTTCACGCCCCTCTCAAACCACCTATTTTCTTTATCCAGAATATGGACATTCTGGTCCTCAAAAGAATGTCCTTTGTCCATAAGGTGTAGGTGTACTGCGGAGTCTTGTCCAGAGGCGGCCGCTCTTCTGTGTTGGGCCATGCGTCTGTGGAGAGGTTGTTTTGTTTCGCCAATATAAAGATCAGAGCATTCCTCGCTGCACTGAACAGCATATACCACTCCGCTCATATTCGGTCTGGAGGTTTTATCTTTAGGGTGCACTAGCCTCTGTTTAAGGGTTTGGTTTGGCTTGAAATGTACTGGGATCTTGTGTTTGGAGAAAATCCTCTTGAGCTTTTCAGACACTCCAGCAACATAAGGGATTGTGATGTTTTTGCGTTTAATTTTCCCATCGCTGTCTTCTGTTGCGTGTCTTTTGGATTTCCTTGCTGATTTGATAAAAGCCCAGTTTGGATATCCACAGTTTTGGAGAGCATCTTTGATGTGTTTCTGTTCTTTTTGCTTCCCATCTGTTTTAGTAGGGACATGTTCTGCCCGGTGTTGTAAGGTTCTGATGACTGAGAGTTTGTGTTCCAGTGGGTGGTGTGAGTCAAAAAGAAGATACTGGTCTGTGTGAGTAGGTTTCCTATACACTTCAATGTTTAGGCTTCCATCTCCTTCCATGCTCACCAGGCAGTCCAGAAAGGGTAGTTTGTTGTCCTTGGCATCCTCTCTGGTGAATTTGATGTTACGGTCAACAGAGTTGATGTGTTTGGTGAAAGCTTCCACTTCCTCTAGTTGGATTTTGACGAAAGTGTCATCCACGTATCTAAACCAGTGGCTTGGTGGTATTCCATTGAAAGTGTCTAAAGCTCTCTTTTCCATTTCTTCCATGTAAAGATTGGCTACAATTGGTGATACTGGAGATCCCATTGCGCAGCCATGCTTTTGTCTGTAAAAATTACCTCTGAATTTGAAATAGGTTGTGGAAAGACAAAGGCCCAGTAGTGTGCAGATCTGGTCCGGAGTGAAATTAGTCCTGTTGTTTAAATCACTATCTTGTTCAAGACGTGTCCTGACTGTTTCCACTGCCTCTGTTATAGGTATGCATGTGAAAAGTGAAGTAACATCAAACGATACCAAGGTTTCTCCTGGAGCCATCCTTAAATGTTTGGCTTTGTTGGCAAAGTCTTTGGAGTTTTCTATGTGATGTGGTGTGTTCCCCACCAAGGGAGCTAAGATATTAGTAAGCTGTTTAGCAATGTTGTATGTTACTGAGTTAATGCTGCTGACGATGGGCCTGAGTGGTGCCCCTTCTTTGTGAATTTTTGGAAGTCCATATAACTTCACCAAACTATCACCAAACCCCCCACCCCATCACAGAGGAACGAGGGACCTACCCGCCCCAGCCGGTGAACAATACCTCCTTAACGACCAACCCTTAACAATCATAGACAGGTTTCAGGTATTACAGGCTAACGATGGAACTAACGACCCATTCATCGGTTACCATTGCATGTTTCCAAGCGATACAAGGCGTGTCTATATAAGACTCAAACTCACTGCGGATCCAGACATTTGAATTGAGAAAGCTTCCTGGAGAGGTGGCGAAACGTCTTCAAATCTTGAAAACCAAGTCCAGTGGATATTTTTTGAATTTTTACGGAATGACTATGACCTGGATGACTGAGAACCTTCATCAGCATATTGCACTCCATTTTGGGAAAGACACCCTCGGGATAACGCGTGAGTATGAGAAATTGCTTAGGAAACTTGCAGATTATAGGAATCATCTACGTTTCAATTTAAGATGTAGACAGCAAGGTCTCATTCCCAACAGTCTAAGACTGAAGTCTACTATCAAAGGACACAGGGCAGAAGAGATTCTTAGGAATGCGCACAAAAAGCTGCTTAGTGAGAGGATTAGACAGACTCATTTCACAATTGAAGCTATCTCGCACAAAATAGATCAGATAAGGCAGAAGGGATAAGGCAGAAGGGGATCAGATAAGGGTTTGGTGAAGTCCATATCGTCAGCAGCATTAACTCAGTAACATACAACATTGCTAAACAGCTTACTAATATCTTAGCTCCCTTGGTGGGGAACACACCACATCACATAGAAAACTCCAAAGACTTTGCCAACAAAGCCAAACATTTAAGGATGGCTCCAGGAGAAACCTTGGTATCGTTTGATGTTACTTCACTTTTCACATGCATACCTATAACAGAGGCAGTGGAAACAGTCAGGACACGTCTTGAACAAGATAGTGATTTAAACAACAGGACTAATTTCACTCCGGACCAGATCTGCACACTACTGGGTCTTTGTCTTTCCACAACCTATTTCAAATTCAGAGGTAATTTTTACAGACAGAAGCATGGCTGCGCAATGGGATCTCCAGTATCACCAATTGTAGCCAATCTTTACATGGAAGAAATGGAAAAGAGAGCTTTAGACACTTTTTTTTTTTTTTTTTTTTTATTATCTTTTTTAAGTTTTCACAGCTTTATATAAACATCAACAAAAACAAACAAACAAATAAATAAACAAACAAACAAAAACAACCCACCCCAAATCAACAAGGAGCACTGCGGTGTTCACATAAAAGAGAAAAAAGAGAAAAAAAGAATCATACATACATACAGCCCACATACACAAAATACAAACAGACATGGTTCAAAGTGGTCCACACTGTCGGACAACCAAATGTATGGTATATTGAATAAAAAAAAAAAAAAAAAAAAAAAAAAAAAAAAAAGAAAGAAAAATAGAGAGAAAAAATCAAAAAAAAAGAAAAAAAAAAAAAAACTGAATTTACAGTTTCTGTAAAAAAGATTGTACCGGGTCCCATATCCTTCGGAATTTGTCCGACTCTTGATGAAGGTCACAAGTCAGTTTTTCAACTGCGACAATAGCAGACATTTGTGATAACCACATATCGACTGTAGGGGCTAGTAATGCTGACCACCTCAGTAGTATACATTTCTTAGCCAGAAATAAGAGAATTGCAAGCAGATGTTTGGTATCTGCATTAAAGAAAATCCCTGAAGTGTGATTAAAAAGACAGAAGGAGGAAGTTAGTGAGAACTGTTTACCAATAATCTCTTGTATCACCAGATGAACTGCCTTCCAGAAGACTTGAATATAGTCACAAGACCAAAATAAATGAATAAATGTGCCCTTATGTATTCTGCATTTATGACAGAGATCTGAAGCATCAGGAAACATTTTCCGAAGGCGAACAGGTGTGTAATATGTTCGATAGAAGAGTTTAAAATTCTGCTCGTGTATAGAAAGCGAAGTGCAATTAGGGAAAACCCCATCACAGATTTCCTCCCAATCTGCTGGATTGAACGTCAATCCCAGATCATACTCCCACACCAGCTTCATGGCATCATAACCTGAGGAGTCAGAGCCAGATAACAAACTATATATCTTAGATATAAGTCCCTTAGAAGATTTGGTCAAAACAATTGTATTCTCTAACTCAGACAATTTTGTACGTAGTTTTCCTGTCCTCCTGAGAGAGTTCACAAAATGACGAATCTGTAAGTATTTATAAAAATCTCTATTAGAAATATTGAAATTAGCTTTAATTTGTTCAAAGGGTTTAACAGAGTCAGAATTCAATATGTCCAGAATATTTGACAATCCCTTCGATGACCATTCAGACAATCCAATGCTTCTAATTTCTGCTGGTAAATCAGGATTCAAAGTCAACGATGACCAAGAGGAGAGGGTGGAAGAGATATTAAAGTATTTCTTCACATCTCGCCAGGCCAGTAAAGTATTATAAACAATAAAATTACTTTTGAGATGGGGTATTTGATCTATGCCATTTATAAAGAAAAGAGAGTTAAGTTTGCTAGGGAAACAAGATTGGGATTCCAAATCCAGCCACAAAGAGTTCCCTCTGTTCATAAACCAATTAGAAACGATTTTAAGTTGTGCTGACCAATAATAAAGCTGCAGGGAAGGTAATGACAAACCTCCAAGGTGTTTTGGCTTAGTTAATATAGAGAACTTGACTCTTGGATGTTTGTTGTTCCAGACAAAACGAGATAAATGAGAATTTAGTGATTTGAAGTGTGCAGGAGATAGATAGCAGGGAAGGTTTTGATATAAATAGTTCAGTCGTGGAAGAATGTTTATTTTTATAGTGTTGATTCTCCCTAAAAGAGAAGTTGGCAGGGGAGCCCATTTTATCAAATCATTTTTTATCTTTTGTATTAAAGGAGAGTAATTAGTCCCAAAAAGATTATTCAGATCAGGTGTAACAAAAATACCCAGATACTTGAAACCTTTTGTAGACATTTGAAAGGGAGATTGCGTGAGACTTTCTGGGGGCATGCTGAAAGGGGTGGCGACAGACTTTCCTAAATTGATTTTATATCCTGACAATGCACTGAATGTAGTCATAGATTCCAGAGTAGCTGGAATTGATTTCTCAGGGTTACACATATACAATAGTATATCATCTGCAAATAATGAGATTACGTGGTTTCTACCGTCTATATTTATTCCAGATACATCTGGATTAGTCCTGATAATCTCGGCCAAAGGTTCAATAAACAATGTAAACAATAAGGGTGAAAGGGGGCATCCCTGCCTACAGCCCCTATGGATCTCGAAGGGCTCAGACATCAAGCCATTTGTGTTAACTGAGGCTGTTGGGTCTGAATAAAAGCTTTTAACCAGCTTGATAAAGTTTGGGCCCAGACCGAATTTATGTAACACCTGAAAAAGAAACTGCCATTCAACTCGGTCAAAAGCCTTCTCAGCATCAAGGGAAACAATTACTGCTGGCTCTTTGTGAGTATTAAGGTACTGAACAACATTAAGAACACGTCGGATATTGTCTGTGCCATATCTCATTTTTATAAACCCTGCCTGGTCTGGGTTTATTATTTTAGGTAGGATTTAGACACTTTCAATGGAATACCACCAAGCCACTGGTTTAGATACGTGGATGACACTTTCGTCAAAATCCAACTAGAGGAAGTGGAAGCTTTCACCAAACACATCAACTCTGTTGACCGTAACATCAAATTCACCAGAGAGGATGCCAAGGACAACAAACTACCCTTTCTGGACTGCCTGGTGAGCATGGAAGGAGATGGAAGCCTAAACATTGAAGTGTATAGGAAACCTACTCACACAGACCAGTATCTTCTTTTTGACTCACACCACCCACTGGAACACAAACTCTCAGTCATCAGAACCTTACAACACCGGGCAGAACATGTCCCTACTAAAACAGATGGGAAGCAAAAAGAACAGAAACACATCAAAGATGCTCTCCAAAACTGTGGATATCCAAACTGGGCTTTTATCAAATCAGCAAGGAAATCCAAAAGACACGCAACAGAAGACAGCGATGGGAAAATTAAACGCAAAAACATCACAATCCCTTATGTTGCTGGAGTGTCTGAAAAGCTCAAGAGGATTTTCTCCAAACACAAGATCCCAGTACATTTCAAGCCAAACCAAACCCTTAAACAGAGGCTAGTGCACCCTAAAGATAAAACCTCCAGACCGAATATGAGCGGAGTGGTATATGCTGTTCAGTGCAGCGAGGAATGCTCTGATCTTTATATTGGCGAAACAAAACAACCTCTCCACAGACGCATGGCCCAACACAGAAGAGCGGCCGCCTCTGGACAAGACTCCGCAGTACACCTACACCTTATGGACAAAGGACATTCTTTTGAGGACCAGAATGTCCATATTCTGGATAAAGAAAATGGGTGGTTTGAGAGGGGCGTGAAGGAAGCCATCTATGTTAAGAGAGAAAAACCAACTTTAAACAGAGGTGGTGGACTCAGATTCCAGCTTCCAAAAACATACAATTCAATCATAGACATGATCCCTTCCAGATATCACCAAACCCCCCACCCCATCACAGAGGAACGAGGGACCTACCCGCCCCAGCCGGTGAACAATACCTCCTTAACGACCAACCCTTAACAATCATAGACAGGTTTCAGGTATTACAGGAGACAATCCCCCCCGTTAATGGCAATCCCCCCTTTAACGACCGACCCCTAGAATCATAGACAGGTTCAGATATTACAGGCTAACGATGGAACTAACGACCCATTCATCGGTTACCATTGCATGTTTCCAAGCGATACAAGGCGTGTATATAAGACTCAAACTCACTGCGGATCCAGACATTTGAATTGAGAAAGCTTCCTGGAGAGGTGGCGAAACGTCTTCAAATCTTGAAAACCAAGTCCAGTGGATATTTTTTGAATTTTTACGGAATGACAGGTTCAGATATTACAGGCTAACGATGGAACTAAACGACCCATTCATCGGTTACCATTTGCATGTTCCCAAGCAATACAAGGCTTTGTCTATATAAGACTCAAACTCACTGCGGATCCAGACATTTGAATTGATAAAGCTTCATTGAGAGGTGGCGAAACGTCTTCAAATCTTGAAAGCCAAGTCCAGTGGATATTTTTTGAATTGTTACAGAATGACTATGACCTGGATGACTGAGAACCTTCATCAGCATATTTCCTCTGAGAGGAAGGAGAAGAAGAATCCTTGTTTGCGCATGCCCACAGAGCAATTTGTCCAAGACGGTCGGGAGAAAATTGGACATGATTGATTTTCTGCCGACCTAATGATTCCTGATCGGGAGGTGGTCGTCCCCTGACGCCCCTCGTTACCCTTTGTACACTACACAACGCACAACCAGGCTGAAAGTCAGTCCGATCGGAAAATTCTCGCATGACTGGAAAGTCATCCTGAAAAGGGCTAAAAATCGCACAGTTTAAGCCCGTCTAAAGTGAAACCTTCTTTTGGGGGAGCAAAACTCTATTAAAGTAATCCTATTAAAGTATCGCATGTTTCCAAGCGATACAAGGCGTGTCTATATAAGACTCAAACTCACTGCGGATCCAGACATTTGAATTGAGAAAGCTTCCTGGAGAGGTGGCGAAACGTCTTCAAATCTTGAAAACCAAGTCCAGTGGATATTTTTTGAATTTTTACGGAATGACTATGACCTGGATGACTGAGAACCTTCATCAGCATCTGAACCTGTCTATGATTCTAGGGGTCGATCGTTGAAGGGGGGATTGCCATTAAGGGGGGGATTGTCTCCTGTAATACCTGAAACCTGTCTATGATTGTTAAGAGTCGGTTGTAACGCTTATTTAAGGCTAGGCGCCTGTCTGCAGCCAGTTATAATAGGTACTCAGATAGGTTCGCCTATGGAGCCCGTGGGTGTGAACAAAATACCATTAGACAAAAGTATGCTTAAATTATTGTATTTAAGTTTGAGTTTTTTTTCTAAAATGGGAAGAAAGCAAATTTTAATAAATTTTAAAAACGTGTTTTTTAAAATAAAAACCAAAAAAAAAAGGGGGGGAAAAAAAAAAGGGGACAAAAACTCAAACCCCAAAAACAAAAAACCCTTATTCCCCAAGAGTTCTTTTTTAGCCATTCATGAACAATTTAAGGTTTCATAATCAAGTTGTTGTTGTGGGGTTTTTTGCCCTCCCAAAGAAAAAATTTCAGAATAAAAGTAATTTGGGTTATTTTAAACCCTCCCCGCGAAGCTGCGGGACCCGGTAGCTCGCCATTGAGTGACAAGGGGGTAAAAAAAAACCACTAAAAAGGTATAAATAAAAAAAAAATTGCTATCAAATTTAAACATTTTTTAAAATGTTTTTCAAAAAAAAAACATTAAAAATTACACAAAATAAATCTTAAATTTCAAAAGGTTTTCCATAATTTAAATTAAAATCGCGAAAATTTAAAGTTTGTTAAAATTTCCAAGATAAAAGTTTTTCCTCAATCAAAAAAGGCACTTTTTTAAAATCAAATTTTTTTGACCGCAGTCAATTAAACTTAATTGATTTTCCATATCTTTTCAAAAAGAATTTTTTTTTTTCCTCTTTTTCCTCACAAAAAAATTCTAACCCCAGATTCTGTAGGCTTTTAAAAAAATTAATAAAAAGAAACTAAAAACCCCCAAAAAAGGAAAATCACCAAAATCAAAGGCCCCTATTAATATTTTAACAACATATAACCCATGGGCCCCAAAAAATTTAAAACAAAGAATGCCCCTTAAAGTAAATAAATTCTTTTCAACTTTAAATGCACAAATTTATGGGGTGTGCCACCGATTTTATTTCTAAAAAAAACAAAATACGTAAATTTAAAAACGACTTCCCGCGACGGTCGACAGAAAACACTCAGAAAAATTTTTCGGCCGTTTATAAGCCTTGATCCCCCGTATTTTCTTTTTGTTTAGAAAAAACCCCAGAACGAGAGTCCCACAGCACAGAGAAGCTTTTCAGATCTGAGTCCCTGTGCCCCGAACTAAAGGGGTGCTATAAAATTTGCCCCCCGCCAAAAAAAAATACGGGTCTTATTTTATGCAGGTTACCCCCCTCCCTCCTGATCCAGTACGCCCCGACAGCACGGGGGGCAGAAATGGGGGGTGATTGGAGTACGGAGAAAATGTTTTTCTTCATCTTCTGAAGGGCGAAGGAGAAAGCAAGCTCAAACCGTGAAGAAAAAGCCTGAATGTTTTTTCAGTAATTTTTTCCCCGGGTTTAGTGTATGAAATCGTCAGGTGGATTTTTTGCGGCTAAAACCCCTCGAGGTTGGTTTCATTCCAGAGAACAAAACTACGGTGGGGAAAAGGTTCTTCAGTAGGTGGGAATGAAATAATTCAGTTTTTTGTTATTTTGATTGTCAGATCTGGAGTATCAGGATTGGAGAAGTTTCCTTCAATTGGGAGGGTTAGCGGGGAGGGATTTTCCCACATCAATTTCAGTTCCCTCATGTTACTGTTAGTTTTCCTTTTTAAAACAGTCATAGGTTCCCCTTCCAAAAAATTTGGGAATCATCCTCGCAACTGTCCTCTTCATTACAGCAGGAGATTGTGTGATGGGAAAAAGTTCATTTCCCCTGGGACGACTGCTGCAGGGGGGCAGGTAATATAATCGTAAATCGACAGGTTAAAGATATGGAATGTGCAAAGGTGGATCGACTATTTTTCCTCTGAGGGACCCTCTTCATATCAGGAGATACTGGAAAAAAACCAGAATTTTTTTAAGTCTGGAGGCAATTTTCCTCGGAAAAAGGTAAGTACCCACATGGCAATAAAAGGTCTGTGGGGTTTTAGGGGTTTGTTCTGCCTTCCGGTCTGACTGGTAAAAAACCCGGCTTTTCACACAATAACACGATGACCCCCCACTTATTCGATTTGGTTTTTCCCCCTTATCCCCCGTCCTTACTAGGCTCTGTCTCCCAAATTAAGTTTGATCATAACTTTCTGGTAAACGGTTTTGTTACGTGACCCTTTGCTGATTCTTACGGCCGTTTGTATTTTTCCCAGGGGGATTTTAAATTTTTGCACATATGCTATGGAGAAAACCCATCCCATTTAAGGGCATCCAAAACAAATCCCACCGGGTAAGGGGGGTTGCGTCCCGAACATCACTCGGGGGTGAGAAACCCCTGACTGTTCTTTGTGCAGTTGTAAGCATGCACTTGGTTTTACCAAAACCCCTCCAATTAGTTTTTTTTTTTTTCAGATAATTTTCCCCAGATGTCCAGAAGCGTTCTTTTAAAAAAAACTTTCCACGGGATTTCCCCTTTTGGGATGAATGGGTTCCTTATTTTGTGAATTTGGGCCTTTTTTACTTCTGGGGGTTTTTCTTGATTAAAAAATCTGGACCTGATCCTGTGCAGTTTTCCCCGGAATTCCAAATAAGCTAAGGAAAATTTTCCCCAAAAACCTTTTGGGTTTGGGTTTTAGGCACAGCAATGGAAAACTTTGTAAAGTGGCTTTTTAAACAAGGATGTCTTTGATTCTGGACCCGGGGTTTCTAAGGGGAAATCCATACACAACCCCAAAGGGTGAGGGTTTGAGTTGACCAAAGGGAGCTCTTTTGGGTAAAGATTTGCGTTCACACATCTTTCAAGGTTTGATTTATTGACAAAAACAAAAAAACATTAGGCCAGTAGAAACGGGAAAACACAAGTCTATAGTTTTTGTAAATTTCCCCATATAAATTTTGGGTTATGCTTTGTGCAGCACAACACTCGTACCCCTAGGTTATATTGGTACTTTGTTTCACTTCCCATTGTCCCCTCAACGAAAGGGTGTTTTGGACCCCATTTTTTACTTCTGGGGAGTAGAAGGGAGTTCGGGAATTCTTCCTTCACCGGGTGTGGTGATTTCCTCTTTCCCATAGCTATGAATGGGGTAAAGGGTCGTCACGCTGCTTAGCTGCAATTTATCGCTGAGAATGGGGGAAGTGAAGGGGGCTGAACTTTTCATCATCAGTAAAGCTTCAGGTAGGTGTTGACATGGGGGTCATAAAAACACCAAGCGGGTCAAGATGTGCCCGGGGCAAACACCAGGTGAGGGCACAAACTGCTTCATGGTGGCTGATCAAGGGAAAAAAATTTTTTCTTTGAGGTGACGAACAAATTTTCAGGACCCGTTCAGTTTTTGGGGGGTAGGTCATAAAACAGCTCACCATGGGGTCGTCGAAAATCCATCAGCACCATGTTTGTTTTCCCGGGCTCTGAGATGATTAAAGTAATGTTGCAAAGTAAAACCCCTCTGTAAGGGTCGCTCAATTTTGCTGAGGTAACGGTAAGTCAGTGGATTGCTGTCTGTGAAAATTGAATGAGCCCCCTAAAGTAACATTAAATTTTTCCTGTCACGCCCTTTCAGAGGAGAAATTCCATTTGTACGGGATATTGGGGTTCACCCCCGCGGAGACCTTGCGGGCATATGCACAACTCTGTTCTTTTGCCGCTCCTGATACAACACCGCCCAAAGCCCGTAGAACGGGCATCGGTGTGGGGATTGGGGTTTTTTGTGGATCAGCAAATCCCAAATACAGGGGCAGAATATCTTTCATTATGGTTTCAAAACCCTTCTCACCCCTGATCCATCGTCCCCAAAGGTCCCTTGGGGTTCAGGAAATTTCCCCTTTGGTTTTACCTTTGGGTCATTTTTTTGAGAGGGCGGATAACCAGCAGTCGGTCAGCAATGGTTTAATTGGCTGAATACCTTGGAAAACGCGGAAACCCAAAAAACCAGAAAGGGGCCTTGTTTTTTAGGTTTTTGGGCACTGGCCAGGGGTAAGGTTTTGACTATTGGACGTTCAACAATTTGGGGACACAACATCCCAATACTTCCCCAAGATTTTTTGGAAAAACACAATTCTCAACTGACGCTCAACCCAAAATCCTTAAGTTTGTTGAGAACTTTCATCGGGGTCTTATGTTTTCCCAAAGGAGGTGCAAAAACATTAAATCATCGATAAAACCAAAATTCTTTTAATTTAAGTTCCCATGTTTTTTCCCATAACCTTTGGAATGTTTGGGGGGGATTGGTACCCCTTGCGGCATGGGGTTGAACCCCCCAAACCCCAATGGACAACAAAGGGAGTTTTTGATTTATCCCTTTTTCCCCATTTCAATTGGGAATAGCCCGATTAAGGTCTAACAAGTGAACCACTTTGATCCAGAAAGGGGAGAAAATGTATCTTCAACTTGGGGAGAGCATGGGTCCTTTTTTTGTTTGAAGATTTTCTTTTCCCGTAGTCAATAAGAGGGGTACACTGGTTCTTCTTGCGTACAACCACAATTGGGGAAGCAAATGGTGAATCAACCGTATTACTCCGAATCAGAACTCTTGCAAATGCTTTCTTACAGCACAAACCTTTAGGGGGGGATTGGTCTTGGCCTTTTTTTGAAAGGGGTGGGATCAGACAACTTTGGGGGGTTTTTAGTTTTAACTTTGCTGTCCCGGCCCAATCCGGTGCTTGCAAACACCCAGAATATGTTGAGTTTTGGATGATTTGTGTTCCATTCTGGGGATAAAGTGATCTCCCAAATTGTTTTTTTTGAGAAGGTTGTAGGGGTCTGAACGGGTGAATTGTGGACTGTTTCTTTGTGAACACATTTGGAAAAATGCTATTTTTGCTATATGCTCGTGCTGGAAAAATGAATTTATGGTTGACTCATTTCCACCGGGCACATCAAAAGGGCCCGGGTTTTAGCAAGTCAAAAGAGGGGGTTTTCCCGAGCCCCCCAGGAGGGCAAAAGGAACTCGGATGTTTTAGGGGACTTGTTTTTTTCCTTGCCCAATCTTGAAGCTAAGCCCCCCCCTACAACTGTGGCCCCCGCTTAAAGATTTGGGTGCAGATGCAGGGGGGACTTTTTGTAAGTTCATTTGACTTGGGATAGCGGTGTTGGAGGACTTTACACCCCTAATTTAAACCCGAGACGAGGGGAAAGACTGTCAGGGGGTGTCAAAAAGTTTGCTGTAACAACATTTAAAGGGATTTTTGCCCAATGAAAAGATGTTGAATGGTTATTATCAGGAAAAAGACAAGTGTGTCAATTAAAGGTAAACCAAAAAAATTCAGGTGGGGAAGGTCATTTGATTCTAAATCCCAGGGAAGCATGTTTTTCCATTTGTCCTTTTTTCCCAAAAGGTTTTTTATTGTTTGATTTCATGGGCCCCCGGGGTAAGTATTGTAGAAGGATAGGGGGTGGTAACCCTTGACCGAATCAAAGGGGGCAGTTAAGCTGATCTCCCTTTTTTCTGAACTTGGGATAAAGCCTTTTTTCCAATAAAATTGTGGCAGTGTTTTAAACCCGCGTTCTTTGGGGGTGTTAATACACAGTTCTGTTGTCCACTACAGGACCCGTTTCTAGTTTAAAGATTTTGAAATTTTTTTTGGGATCCCCTGCTGTTTTTCTGGCGTAACATTTTTTTTTGCCAACCCCGATGGGGTTTTCTTTATTGGAGGAGGAGGAAAAATGGTGTCTTCTCCCAATAAAAAGTACCAACTTGGCTTGGGTTCGTCCCCCCGGAGGTGAAAAGGGAAGGACTTGTTCTTTTTGGAAAATGGGGCTGAATTCAGGTTGGACTTTCCCACAGAAGTTTGGGGCTTTGCGCGGTTTTCTGGCGTTTTTATTTCTTTCAGTTTTAGGATGTAAAGTCCCCCCCAAAAAAAGCACTTTGGGACGGGGTGTTAATTTCTGTTGGACGTTTCCCAAAGTTTTTTTTTCATAATGATTTTTTTTAGCAGTTTTCCCATCTTCTTCTGTCCCCAGTAAAAACCTAAATAAAAAAGTGGTGGGTTTTTTTTTCTTTTTTCCAGCTGTAATTTTGATGACAGGTTTCCCAACACCCCCGACAAAATGTTTGGTAAATGTTTATTAAAGCAGAGGGGAAAACCCCCCCCTTTTTCCCAAAGGTTTGAGAGTGACAGAAGTCTTTGAAGGTTTAAATGGACTCGTTCCCCCCGGATTTGCAGAAATGTTTAAGATTTTGCAACATTCTTCACCGTCCCGCAAAATGTTCCAAAGGAAATTATAGTTTTGCAAAATGTTTTGGGCGTGTTGGGGCTCAAACCTTTTTACCAAATCAGTGCGGTGATGACAAATTCTGGTTCGTTAGTGATAGGGAGGCAGAGAGACTGGGATCGCAAAACAGAACTCAAATTTGGGAAAGCCAGGACTTTAAAATCACTTCCCTTACTCTTTTTGGAACCTTCCCGAAAAAGTACGGAGACAAAAGGGGGTTGGAACCCGCAAAAACATATTTTGAACCCATGTTCAAAACAACCCCTTTTATCTGAGGGGGTTAAAATCATTGGTAGAAAGGGAACCCCCGGGGCTGGGCCCTTTTGCTTTCGACGGGTGTGCTCCCCCGGGCCCCAGGATGAATGAGAGGAGGAAGTGAGGATAATGATCCCAAAAGTCCATTTGCATGGCTGGCGTATAAATTTATCCATTCCCTTTCCCTTTCACCTTTACTCGTCCCTTCCTCATCATTGTCATGTTAATCATCCAAACATCAAAATTTTCTTGCTCTGCTGAAGCAGATGTTGGCCTATCTGGCCATTCGTTTAAACATCTTTAAAACGATGGCCGCTTTGATCAAAATTTTCCCCGACCAGCGATGTTTGGGTGATGTTTGCCTGCTGCCCTCTGTGGGCATTTCTCGAATGCCAAAGCGTGCACAAAAAACCGGTCCGTATTTGTTTTGAAGGGGTAAGTAAAAAAGGTAAAGCGGGGGTATGCGGAAAAACAAACTAAATCGCAAATCAAAATCGGTTTTTAAAAAATGCTTTGAGGAATCATAAATAAAGTGCGGGTTAAAATTTACCCATTACTTAAAACAAATTTAAATATTTTTTCCCCATAACCTTGTACGGGAGCACCAGTAATCATCAGCTTGATAATTATACCCATTTGCTAACAAAATCCTTTTGTCTTTTTTTATTAATTATTAAGTATTCTTTATTTTACCTTTTGAAAAAGTTGAATATTTTACTTAGAATTTCATATTCCTACAACTGAAATAAATGTTCAAAATGAGAAATAGCCCAAAAAAAAAAAATGTTCACACACACAAGCTCCTGGCTAGCTCGCCACGTGTAACGCTTATTTAAGGCTAGGCGCCTGACTGCAGCCAGTTATAATAGGCACTCAGGTTCGCCTATGGAGCCCGTGGGTGTGAACAAAATACCATTAGACAAAAGTATGCTTAAATTATTGTATTCAAGTTTGATATATAGGAAGATATGCAATATTAATAATATTTATAATAACAGTGATTTTCTATAATATAACCAAAAACACGACAAGGGGGGGAAAAAAAAAAGGACAAACAACTCAGCAACAAAAACAATAAACCCTTATGTCACCCAAGAGTTTCCTTTTTAGTCCATTCATGAATCTAGAGTGATTCAACGGTTCATCAATCAATGTCTGATTGTTGTAGGGTTTTTCTTGTCCATAACCCAAAGCAAATAAGTTCAGAATGAGAAAGTAACTTGGTTCATGTAAATCCTACCGCAAAGCTGCGGTGATCCGGTAGCTCGCCATCCTGACGTGACACAGGGGGTGAAAAAAACCTGACCTAAACAAGGTCATAAATAAAAATACAAATTAGCTATCATATTTAAACATTGTTAAAATGTTATTCAAAATAAAGAAACATTCAACAATTACAACATAAATAAATAACTTCATTTCAATAAGTGTTTCTCATGAATTTAAATTAAAGATCGCGATCAGATTAAAGTTACTAGTACAAATCAAAGTAAAGTTACCGGTACAGATCAAAGTAAAGTTACCGGTACAGATCAAAGTAAAGTGCACTTTTTAAATTCCATCTAAGTTTAATTGACGCAGTCAATTAAACTTAATTGACTTCCATATCATTTCAAAAAAGAATTGTTTTTTTTCCTCTTATTCCTCACAAAAAAATATCTAAGCCCAGAGTTCTGTAGGCTGTTAGCAAAATTTAATAAAAAGTAACTGAAACCGTCCTAAAAGGATGAATCTACAAAAATCAAAAGGCCTATTTAATATTTTAACAACATATAATCCATTCGGCCACAAAATTAACAAAAGAAAATGACCCTTAAGTCAATAAATATACTTTTCAATCTTTAAATGCACAAATTTAGTGGGCGTGTCGCCACCGCATTTCTATTTCTAAAGAAAAACAAAATACGTAAATTAAACGACTCACCGTCGAGCGGTCGACAGAAAACACTCAGTTAAATCCTTCGGCCGTCTTAGTAAGCCTTGATCCAGCCGTATTCTTCTATTAGTTTAGAAGACGCCGAGACGAGCAGCTAGCCACAGCGACAGCAGCAACAGCTATTCAGATCTGAGTCACCTGTGACCCGGAACTTAAAGGGTGCTATCAATTTGACCCGCCAAAATAAAATACGGGTTCTTATTTTATGCAGGTTACACGGTACAGAGGCTAGTGCATCCTAAAGATAAAACCCCCAGATCGAATATGAGCGGAGAGGTATATGCTGTTCAGTGCAGCGAGGAATGCTCTGATCTTTATATTGGAGAAACCAAACAACCTGTCCACAGACGCATGGCCCAACACAGAAAAGCGGCCGCCTCTGGACAAGACTCTGCAGTACACCTACACCTTGTGGACAAAGGACATTCTTTTGAGGACCAGAATGTCCATATTCTGGATAAAGAAAATAGGTGGGTTGAGAGGGGCGTGAAGGAAGCCATCTATGTTAAGAGAGAAAAACCAACTTTAAACAGAGGTGGTGGACTCAGATTCCAGCTTCCAAAAACATACAATTCAATCATAGACATGATCCCTTCCAGATATCACCAAACCCCCCACCCCATCACAGAGGAACGAGGGACCTACCCGCTACAGCCGGTGAACAGTACCTCCTTAACGACCGACTCTTAACAATCATAGACAGGTTTCAGGTATTACAGGAGACAATCCCCCCCTTAATAGCAATCCCCCCTTCAATGACCGACCCCTAGAATCATAGACAGGTTCAGATATTACAGGCTAAAGATGGAACTAAACGACCCATTCATCGGTTACCATTTGCATGTTCCCAAGCAATACAAGGCTTTGTCTATATAAGACTCAAACTCACTGCGGATCCAGACATTTGAATTGAGAAAGCTTCCTAGAGAGATGGCGAAACGTCTTCAAATCTTGAAAGCCAAGTCCAGTGGATATTTTTAAAATTTTTACGGAATCTCAGAGGAAAACACAGAAGCATGGCAGAGGTGTGAGTGAAATGGTGTTCTTTCTGTAAAATTAACAGACCGTAACCACATTTGTTCAGCTATGTCTTTGTCCAAATACGATTTTGCCCTTTCTTTTTAGGGCTTTCAGCAAACACAATTGCACAAATTGCCAAGGCAGCACGTTTAACTTTATTGAGCTTAATATTAATTTTCTACTCGTTTGGCTTCCTAATAGATGAGTCCGAGTAGTGCGATCTCACTGTGGAGCTGAGTCCGACATGGTTTTCAGTCATACAGTGTGAGCAGGTACATCGCATCAGAGAGTCTTTTCCGTTTAGGTGTTAATGATGGCTTTAATTTAGCTTTTCTTTTTTTAAAATTCCCATTTCCATCAGCTAGTTTCTTATAGTTAGGTCACAGACGTTGACTCCAGTTTTTTCTCACATTTGATCCTCATTTGTTTTGTTGTGCATTTTCATTTTTTTTAAACATATTGCTTTAGGTTTTCTGTCTTGACGCTTTGATGTCTTCCTTAGTCTACCAGTATGCGTACCTTTAATAACCTTCGTATTTGGTTTGATTTTTTCTAGATTTTAGACACAGCTGACTGTGAACAACCAACATCTTTTGCAACATTGTGTGATGATTTACCCTCTTTTATGAGTTTGATAAACCTCTCCTTTGTTTCAATTAACATCTCTCATGTTGGAGCCATGATTCATGTCCGTCCACTTAATGCAGGAGCTCTCCAAGGTCTGATCACTCCTTTTTATAAATTAGATCTGAATATCCATCAGTACTTCAATTTCTCCCATTTATTTCGTCTGTCATTATCATAGCCCTGAGAGCTGGCCTGATAATGGCCTGTTAATTTCTTTCACTTGCCTAACTCTGCCTGGTTTCCAATTACCATTCATCTAATCCGGCTGCTTAAGCTTCTTTACAAATAAGTTTATACATCTTGGTTAAAAGGGTTTAATCTTGGTGCTACAAGTTGTGCAATAAATGAATGCTTTGGTTAGTTCTGTTTGTTGCTTTGTTGTACCAGAAGATGGCAGTATAGCTTTTCTCAGACTCCACTCCATCGTGCAGTCAAGAGAGGTCAGATTGATCATTGGATATAAAAAAAACAATATTTTTAAGTTTGTCACTGACCTAAGAAATGATTTTGCCAAGAGTGTAGCATAAACCTGATAAAAAAAATTGAAAGGCTTTTCATGTATTAGCTGCGTGAGTTAATGTGGTGGCTTTCAATGGTAGAATCTCAAAAATCAGGACACCTTCAGTCGATCATCTGATTGCCCCAGGACTGGAGAAGAAGCATTTATTTTATAGATCAAATTTACATGCTGTCCTCAGTACACGTATCACAGCGCTGAACATATCTTGCTTATTTCTCAACTCACATTCCAATCCACCAAGTCTTATAGTCTCAGCTTCGCACTGTGTGTATCCACATGCACAACGGAAAATTGTGTTGACAATTCACGTGTGTGTCATATTTGGGTTTTGGTTCCTAGCCCATATGCAGAAACAACCGGAGGCAGGGAAAAAGTTCAAAGGTTTGTTGTTGAACACAGTCCAGAGAATAAACAGATCCAGGGTTATCAGGTTCGGGACTGGTCTCGACAGGGTTCACAGTGCTAGAGTTTTGAGCTTAGCGGCAAAGGGGGGGAACCAGGGGGTCCAGAGGCTGAGGGCTTGGTGGAGGCTGAGTTTGGTTAGGCTGAGTTTGGTTAGAGCTTGTAAATCACCTGGTTTCAGCTTCAGTTTCCCTTCCAGATTCTTCTGGGGGCCGGCTGGCAGATCCTTGACAGGTTTGGTTCTCCAGGGTTCTACTGAGATCAGACAGACCGATTTCCCAACAGAGAAACTCTTCAGGGGATTTCTGGTTTCTGGCTGGTTCAACCTGGGAAGCAGAGAAAACAAAATGGATCCGGTTCAGGTTCAGGTTTCGTAGTCAGGAGACTAGACAGGCAGGTTGGCTCAGGGTTTGCTGTACCGTGACTGACTAAACACTCTGGCACTGGAGTATGGTTCTCAGCCCACTTAAATACTGGGCTCCTGATGAGCAGATAAGGAACAGCTGGTGAAGTCAGCTCCAGCTTCAGGAGATCCAATACGCCCTCTGGTGGAAAAAAGATAGACAGAACCCCAGATCCCAACAGTAACACAAACCCCTAGGAAGGGATCCTCGGCGCCCTCTGGTGGGCAAACCTCAGGATCCCAACAGTGTGCTGATTTGTGTCAAAGTCACTGCGACCCTCAAGGAATGTTTATACAGATGTTCTCTGATTTTGCCAAACCCCCTCATGCATCATCTAATTGCATACGAAGCAGCCTTGGAGACCATGTTGTTACTAAGGCTCACAACTGACCTTTAAGTTTTGTTGCTGAGACAGTGTACAGCCATGCAACAAGTCTATATAAGGCAAATAGCCTGCTTCAACATTTAAAATGTCAAATATTAATGTTGTACATAAAATATTAACAGATTTTACTATAATTGATCAGATATCAAAAACCATATTAAATATTTTGGTTCTAAACTAAGAAGTTTAGATAGCTGTTAAGCTTACTTCAACATGTGCTAAAATGTTTTCTTTCTGTGCAGGGGACCACAGCCTATATTGTAGACAACTTCAGACTGAGACAAGCATGAACACTGTTTAAATGAACTAATATGAAACCAGTGCTTTAAATGGGAAATCAAACCCATATGAGGCTAATTTAAAGTCACAAATCGTCCATTTTTACTAACTTCAGGCCTCATTGTGTTGACATGAAAATTTACTTTATAGAATTAGAATGAAAGCTACCGGTACTTAAAAGATTTAAGATTTCAATACGCTCATTAAGGTTTCCTTTTGTAAAATATTTTTCTTCTCATTATTGGGCCTGGTCTTAACAAACATATGCCACTTTTACCATATTATTTTACCCAGTAATAGTTGCTAACCATTATAAGGACATACTTAAAAGTAGAAAGCATACTATAAGGTTTAAGTAAAGATATTTATAGAATATCTTGTCGTCTTTCCAGTCTGTCTTGTCGTGTTTCCTCCTTCATAAGCAGTGTATGTAGTGAAGTAGTAAAAAAAAAAAAAGAAATGCTGCAGGAATACTTTAGCAATGCCATGAAGTGATTCATTGAAAACAGCTTAGTGCAAGGAATAATGATAAAACCTTTCTATTTTGGCTGTCAAAGTTAACATGTAATTGCCCAATAATGCAACTACTTTTCAACAGCAATCATTTAAAAAAGTGTGATTAAAGCATTTGTAATCACATATTACATATCATCTACGTTGTAATTACAACACTATTTTGTTTTCCGCTTCAAACAAAAAACTACCTGAGTTTTTTTTTTTTACTATCGGAGATTAAAAGAAACTAACACAACAAAAACACATAAAAAAACATGGTTTCTAATGTAGTTATCCACTGATGAGGCAACACTAACCTTCTATGTATAAATCAAAAACCTGTAAAACGAAAAAAGATACAGGCAAACGCAACAAAAATGTGAAAAATGATGTATGAATGATCAAAAAGAAAAGGCTTGAGGGAAAAAAAACATTGAATGCAAATGGGGCTTCATTTTATGCATTGTACTGTTGGCAGTTATTATAAACATGCAGTTTGTCAACATCATCTCCAGGAGATATCTCTAAATTTCAGCAAAATCTAAGGCTTTGGTTATCCCTATGTGATAGCTATAAAAAGGGAACATAGGAAGGTTATATGTATATCATATGGGTTCTCTGTCAAAAGACAATCCTGAGGACGGGGTTTTGAGGAAATACTGAAATTTCTTCACATTTAATGCCACATGTCAGCTCAAAGTCCAAACTATGAATATGAGTATGTGTAGGACTACTAACATTTTAAAGAAAGCCAATCGAGTTTGAGATATCATTAAAGGCTATATTTGGGCTATCACCTTCAATGTCAGCATGGATGTTAAAATCCCCCACTATGATGACCATGTCAGTATGTAACACTAAATCAGATAGAAGCTAATCTAAAAATTCAGAGTAAGGACCTGGTGGACGATACAAAGTTACAAAAACAAGAGGTTTTGTGTTGCTTTACAATTTGGATGAGGGAAACTAACGGTTAAACTTTCAAAGATTTGTAATTATTAACTGAATTGGGAGCAATCAGTAAGTCAGACTGAAAAATTGTTGCCACTCCTCCTACTAACCAAGAATTTCTGCGTATGTGAAAATTTTAACTAGAGGGAGTTGCCTCATTTATGCTTACATAATCCTCTTGCTGCAGCCAAGTTTCTATAAGGCAACATAAATCAATCTCATTATCATAAATCATGTCATTAACTAACAGACATTTTGAGAAAAGAGATCTTATGTTAAATAAACCACATTTAATCATCTTCCCCAAATAGAATTATTTTAATTATCATGATTTACCCCTTTAGGAAAAGCCTGAAGCCTTTTTATTTGGCATGCTTTTTAGAGCTTCCTGAACGTCAATTGTTGTCAGCGGTGAGTCCAGGGTCCATCTTTGACTCTCTGATAATTCAAGAAAAGTTAATTAATCCAGAAATTGCTTGATGTATTATCTGATGGATTCATCTGTGATGTGTACTGTATAAAGATTTGTAGAAATCCTGGAAAGCGTTGTTTATACATTCTAGATCATGGAAAGTATTACCAGTTGAGTCTAACTCAAAATATAGTCTTTTTTTCTTTGTTTATTTTTAGTTGATTTGCTAAGAAGCTTCCTGAATTATTGCCATGTCCAAAATGTTCTATTCAAAGTCTTTGTATTTTGTTTTTCAATATATTTGTGATATAATGTGCAGACTCTAACCTGAAACAATTACTGCCTGAAAATATTTCAGGCAGTTATTGTGTGGTTTTAAATTTGTTTCTCACAAACTGAAACTGGTCTGTTTTTAGTTTGCATCAACATAAACAGACATGACCTGGATGATTTACACATACAGAAGAAAGTTCATCCGTTAATGCTTGTTGAGAGAATTTCCTCTTTACTAAAAAAAACAGAAAGGTGCGAAGGGTTGTTGAGCCCTCAACCACAAACAGTCTTGGGACTGTTGAAAAGCATTTTGCAAATGTGGTACTTTCCCAGACTTGCTGCTTCAGGAAGTTAGCCCTGAATCACAGTTAAAGAAAGTTTTTATACACCAAGTAACTTTTTGAACACTCTATTGTCATGAGGGGGTGGTGAGGTTGCTTGAGGACCCAGATGCAAAGACGAGTGAAGCAGAGATGAGTTCTGAGAGATTTAATTGCAGACCATAGGTAACAGAGGTAGAAATCCAGAAATCTTAGAATCAACTTAGAATGCTAAACAAACCAAAACCATGGAGACATCAGGGGAAAACGAGCCTGAGGAGCCGGGGAGAGACGAGGTAGGAAGAAAGCAGTGACGACAGGACCAGCAACAACAAGGAACCAACCAGGAGTGACAGCAGAGGGACAGTATAAATAGGTGACTAAGACAAAGGCAGGGCTAAAGAGCTGACAAAGAGCAGGTGTGAGAGGAGACAACGAGGGAGCCAAGGGGAAAGGAAGGAACACACACACACACACACACACAAGGGGAACAGAGGACTAACATAAATCTAGAAATTACAACAAAAGTGGAATTAAACCAATAAACTAGAAATAAGGAGCAAAGTAAAGTACAACAGAACCAAGACCATGACCGTGCCCCCCACTTAAGGGCGGTTCCCAGATGCCCTAAAATGTCCAGAAACAAAAAAAAACCCACCCAGGGTGGGCGGAGGAGAATCAAAGTCTCTGGAGGCCGGCCGTGGGGCTGGAGGAGAGGCCATCTCTGACGAAGGGGGGCCTTTGAAGGAGGACGCCGTCTCTGATGCAGCAGCATCCTTGGCGGCCGCCGACTGCGGCTCAGGAACAGCCTCACAGGGGGCCGCCGACTGCGGCTCAGGAACTGCCTCAGAGGGGCCGCTGACTGCGGCTCAGGAACTGCCTTAGAGGGGGCTGGGAGCGCCCGCTGAGTGCTCTTGGAGGCTTGGAGCACCCACTGAGGGGCCTTGGGGATGAACTCCCACCGAGCTTTAACTCTGAGGCCTTTTTGTTAGTTAGCTCATGGGTCTCTGGACGGCACAGAGCTGGCTCAGGGGTCTCTGAAGCTTGGCTTACTGGCCTGGTAATGGGCTCAGGCACTGGGGAAACTGGCCCGCTAATGGGCACTGGAGCTAGGGAAACTGGTCCGCTAATGGGCACTGGAGCTAGGGAAACTGGCCCACTTGTGGGTTCTGAAGCTAGGGAAACTGGTCCGCTAAAGGGCTCTGGAGCTGATGGAGGTGGTAGAAAAGGGAAAAGATTTTCCCTCTCCCCATAAAAGAAGGCCCATACCTGAGACTCCTCTAGATGGGGAGCTCTGACTGCAGGGTGTGTAATCATGGGTACTGATTTGAGTCTCTTCAAAGATGGGGCTAGCTGTTGGTCATGGAGGTGACAACTGAGACTTAGGGAGACACTGACCTGGTTACTAGGGGAGTTAAAGCTAGAAGCTGACTGACCAATGGGAGTGGAGGCGTTAGGTTGACCCTCCGGAGAGAGAGTGGATGCGTCAGGCTGACCCGCCGGAGAGGAGGTCAAGTTGTCAGGCTGACCTGCCCGAGAGGGAGTGGAGGCATCAGGCTGACCCGCCAGAGAAGGAGTGGTCTTCTTCCCCCGGCGGCGCTTACGCCTGAAGGAAGCAGATGGCAGGGGAGAAACAGTAGAGGCTGAGGGAGAAGTGGAAGGAACGGATGGAGATGTTGAGCAGGCAACCACTGCAGGTGATTGTGGTCGAGGTGAGGAAGCTTATTAAAAAGCTGAGCAAAAGCGGCCTTGTGGTTCCACTCCACCTCTTCTAAAATGTCCAGAAACCCTAGGGATGAGAGGAGAGTAGTTTTGGGGGTTAAAATCTTTTGGAGATTGGCAGCAGCACATACCCGTCTCCAAGGTGGGCTGAGTGGCAATCTTATCCAGAGTGATCCGACAGTTCTTCAGAAAGTCTGTCATGCTTCCTGCAATGTTTGACTCTGCTCGGTTCAATTTGCCTGGTTCCTTCTGTCAAATATGGGTAGTGAGGTTGCTTGAGGACCCAGATGCTGAGACGAGTGAAGCAGAGATGAGTTCTGACAGATTTAATTGAAGAACACAGGCAAAAACAGAGGCACCAATCCAAAAATCCAACTTAAAATGTTAAACAAACCAAAAAACCATGGAGACATCCGGGGAAAACGAGTCTGAGGAGCCGGGGAGAGGCTGGGTAGGGAGAAAGGAGCGATGACAGGACCAGTAACAACGAGGAAACAACCAGGAGTGACAGCAGAGGGAGAGTAAAAATAGGTGACTGAGACAAAGGCAGGGCTAACGAGCTGACAAGGAGCAGGTGTGAGAGGAGACAACGAGGGAGCCAAGGGGAAAGGAACACACACACACACACACACAAAAGAGGGCAACAGAGGACAACAGAAAAACATGAGAACTAACATAAATCTTGAAATTACAACAAAACTGGAATTAAACCAATAAAACTAGAAAACAAGGAGCAAAGTAAAGTGCAACAGAACCAAGACCATGACACCTACCACATATTTAAATCATACACGTTTGTAATTGAGGAGACAGTGGTAAAGGACTCATTCAAAATCTTAATGTCTGCTCCGTATTCAATAAATACTGAGACCTGATGGGAAACAGAGCAGACTAAAATCTTAGCAGGGAAGGGGAGTGAGGAGACAGAAATAGAACCACGGCTCAGCAAAGATCTCCTCACCCATGCTGAGCCTGGCCTTTTAGCGGGGCATTCGGCGGCAACATGACCCTGTGTCCCTCAGTAAAAGCACAGGTTGGGTTGCTTACAGTGAGAATGCTCCTCTAGAGAAACCTTAATTATCCCCAATTGTATGGGTTCTGGATCAGGTTTTTGGGAGGCAGGAGGAATCAATTCCTTGTATTTCACTGTGCTAAGGCAAAATTCCTGTGCACAGTGTCGTGAGAAAAAAGTATTCAACTGTTCACCCTAGTTAAATAAACGGAGATCGATGGATTTCACTCAGTCGGCACATTTATTCATATCTTTGCAAAGAGAGAACAGTTCATCATACAGCCCTATTGACACAGCATTTTGCCCTGTTCTGATCTGGACAGCGTTTGGCCCCCCCTTATAACAATGCAAAAGTAGTCAAAGTCAAAACAAATTACAGACACTTTGGTTAAACAGTAACATGTTATGAATAAACCTTGAGAAAGAATCTGGTTTGTTATGGGAAGAAGCTATGTCTGGTCTACAAACACCATCCTGCAGAGAATTGTGTGGTCTCGAGAAAGAAACAGACTGAGTGAAAACTTTTATAGTGAGTAAATAGGATAAATAATATATAATAGAAGAGAAATCAAAATTTTCCGACAACACCAGCCACTATTAGGAAGTTCTGCTTTAATTTTACTTGTGTGTCCCTTCTGATAATCCTGCTTTTTATGTGGTGTCTGCTTTTGCTAATTAGGCTCCTAGATAAATATATGAAAAGGGATACATCTGAAAAGGGATTCATGAGTTGTGAAGTACTGTTGGGGGTACTGGAGGCTGACGAAAATTCTCATATCCCTGGGACTTTTAGTGTTAAGCAACACCTATTATGAAACTCTGCTTAGTCTCTGCAGGGTCATTTTACACCCTTGTGACCCTCAATAAATACACTGCTTACTTAAAAACAAAGATATAAGTTGAAAACACAATTTTACTTCACAGCAGTTTGTTATAAAGTTTTTCAGTTGATTTGGCAGAATTGTGGCATTTTAATAGAATTTATTTATTTATTTTTTTGTATAAAATTTTCCAAATGGATATACAAAAAATAACATAAAAGATCAAATCCCCACCCTTCCCTTACCCGCACAAAACAGCACATCATAGAACACTTACACAGTCAAGACAACATGATGAAAACACCACCCATTTTTTTCCAAAAGCTGCTGAAAAAAAATTTAAAATTTTCTTCCAGAATGAGTGAAGCTGAACACATGACCAGAAGGAGCGCGTCAAGTTACCAATAGCAACCCGACAACAAATACAAATTGGAGACACACTAGGAAAGAAAGTGCTCAGTTTCTCCCTCGAATAATGGAGCCTATGTATAGTTTTGAACTGTATGAGATTGTGTCTGGCATTGACTGAACAATCTTGAATACTTTTCAAACCCTCCTCCCACAGATCTTCAGATAACTGCTGCCCCAACTCATCCTTCCATGCCTTTTTAATCTTGGTTGTGTCTACACATATATTATTAAAGATCTTATAAAAGTGAGACACTGCCCCCCGAGTGACAGGATCAAATTTATTTATTTTCTCTAGGGTTTCATGTTTTCATAAAGTTCCAAAATCCGATACATTTTACCTAACATAGTCCCGAACCTGCAGGTAACGGAAAAAACTTGACGGGGGAAGATTATACTCAGAACATAACTGTGCAAAAGATGCAAAAGTTCCATTAATATATAGATCACCTATCACACTGATGCCCTTCATTCTCCACATCCGAAAGACGGCGTCACGGAGACCTGGTGCAAAGGAGTGATTTTTACAAATAGGAGTGTCAAAGTAAACCTCCGGAGCTTTTATAAATTTTGGTATCTGATTCCAGATTCTGATAGTATGACCAATGACAAAACTATTGGTAAAGAGTGTTTTACTGACTTTAATGGGGCTGTTAAGGAGGGCGGGTAGAGACGAATTACAACAATGCAGACGCTCTAAAGATAACCAGGTAGGACAGGTCACATCAGATGAGAGTGGGCCCTTCCTCCACACCGCCAGGATGTTTAAATGGCAAGCCCAGTAATATTGCTTGAAATCAGGTAAGAAGAACCCACCATCCATTCCTGGTTTACATAAGTGTTTTTGGGAAATTCTGACTCTTTTATAGCCCCAAATAAAGGGAATAATAATAGAATCTAATTGACTGAAGTAGGATACACCTATAAAACATGGGACAGATTGAATAAATGAAGGAATCGCGGTTACACCACCATTTTAATGGGGTTGATCCTACCGGCGATAGATAGTGGGAGCGTCCTCCAGAAATCAATATTCTGCTTGAGTTGAAGAATTTTACTTTGCCAGTTCAGCCGTAAAAGATGTTCTGGTTTTTTTGTTACCAACACGCCCAAATACGTAAAGGAGTCATAAGCTACCTTAAATAAAGTGTAAGTCAAATATACCAAATCAGCATCTGTGGTAAGCGGCATTAGCTCTCTTTTGTCCCAATTAATAGAGAAACCTGAGAAACTGCCAAAACTGTTGATCATCGTCAAAAGAGGAGACAGCGTTTTACGTGGGTTAGAGACATACAAAAGTATATCGTCAGCATACAGCGAAATATGATGCTTACAATTAAACATGTCAATAGGGGATATTGAGGGGTCTTGCCTAATGCCGGCGGCCAGGGGTTCGATAATGACTGAGAAGAGAAATAGGGAGAGGGGGCAGCCTTGACGTGTACCGCGATGAATAGCAAAGGGACAGGAGATATTCTGATTTGTAATGACGGAAACAGTTGGGTGTGAATAAATTATTTCAATCCATTCTGTAAACAAGGTTCCAAAACCAAATTTTTTGAGCGCATACATCATATAGGGCCATTCTACATGGTCAAATGCACGTTGTGCGTCTAGCGAAATGACAATGGACTCATTTGAATGATTTGAATATAAAATATTGAAAAGACGCCGCAGGTTAAAAAACATATGCCTACCTGGCATAAAGCCAGTCTGATCCGGATGGACGATTAAACCAATGTGTTTTTTGAGTCTATTGGCTAGAATTTTCTCAAGAATTTTGGTTTCTAGAGGTAACAACGAAATTGGGCGGTAGGATGAAACAACCTCTGGATCTCGGCTAGGTTTAGGAATTAGCTAAATATTGGCTCTGTATAAAGTGGGGGGCAGTCTTGAAACTTGCTTAGAATGGTTTAACATACGCAAAAGTGGAGGTGATAATTTAGAACTAAATACTTTGAAGAAGTCAGCACTGAAGCCGTCAGGACCCGGTGCTTTGTTATTGGGAAGTGAAGAGATAACAGATTCAATTTCCTGTAAAGTTGTATCAGCTTCCAGAGCTTCAGCTGAATCTGATGGGAGTTTTGGCAAATTCAAGTTTTCAAAAAATCTTTCCAAATTTTCAATATCTAATTTTTCCTGTGACTGATAAACACTAGCATAGAAGTCCGCAAAGCAATTATTGATTTTATCCGGTTCTGTGAGTAAAGTTCCATCTTCAAGCTTAATACGATGTATGGCTCTAGAGGCCTGTGATTGTTTGAGCTGATGGGCTAAAAGCTTATGAGGTTTATCACCTAACTCAAAGCATTTTTGTTTGACTTGTCCCAGTAATTTAGAAACATTTCTTGACATAATAGAGTTATATGCATAACGTAGAGCTGTTAATTTATTCAATATATCTGGACACTGCTTTAATTTGTATGAGTTTCCTAAGCTGGTCAACAGGCCTTCTATTTTATCCAACCTAATCTTGGACTCCTTACTTTTTGCTGCCTCGAACGAAATTATACATTCCCTAATAACCGCCTTCATTGCTTCCCAGAGCATCGAGTCATCTACATCCCCCCTGTCATTAGCACTCAGGTATGACTTAATTTTGTATGAAATAAAAGAGTAAAATATCTTATCTTTCAACAGAGTGTTATGTAAACGCCTGTTCCACCTCGCCTTTTTAAAATCTAATTTAAGGTTCAGTGACACAGGAGCGTGATCTGATATGTGAATATTGTCATATTTGCAGCTTGATACTGCTGCTAGCAACCTAGAGTCCAACAAGAAGTAATCAATCCTAGAGTAGGAATTATGTACTGCTGAAAAGTATGAATAATCTCTCCCAGTAGGATTTAGTAGTCTCCAAATGTCAACCATATTGTGGGATTGTAATAGACTTTTAAGGGATTCCCCGCTATTTAATGATTTAGACTGAGGGCGTTGTCTATCTAAAACTGGGTCCAGAATTAGGTTTAAATCCCCACCAATGATTATATTAGAGCCAACCCAATCCGGCACTACATTAAATAGGTCTTAAAAAATGATGGGATCATCAAAATTAGGCCCGTATATATTTATTAGTGTCACTGGTATGTATGTTTTTTTAATCAGGATTGCAACCCCTCTAGTTGTTTTTTTGCTGAAATTTGACTAGTATACATTGGAAGCCCATGAGGGACTAAGAGCTTGTGCAGCTGTTTTCTCAATATGGGTCTCCTGGAGAAAACAAATATCAGCCTTCAGTGAACGCAGATGTGCATAAACTTTACCTCTTTTTAGAGGGCTGTTTATTTCTCGTACATTCCAGCTAATCAAATTAACCCCATCCCTACAATGTTTATCTGGATCAGTTAACATTAATTCGTGTACATTTTAGTAATCAACTGTTGCATGACTGTGAGGATAATTTTAAGGTATTCAGAACACACTGATGTGTAAGAAACAGTATTCCCAAAAACATAACTAACCCTCCCAACCACCCAACATAACTGAACAGAACCAAGAGCGGTATCTCCACACCTCCACCTTAAAGCTGGAACTACCTGTCTATCCAGTGGAGGACAAGTAACAAGCTTCTTCACCTTTCCAACAAGAACAGCCACTCAACCCCTCACAACTAGCTTATTAAAACAAACAAATTCCAATTCTCACCCGATGACAAAATTTTTCTTGCTTTCTCAAAATCTCAAATGTAGCAACAAATGAACAGTTTGCCCACCTGCTTCATTTAGTCCCAGAGTGCCAGTACTCAGGAATTTGTAGGCTTCCACCGGAGTGTCGAACGTAGTGGTGTTGTTATTCACGGTAATCATGAACTGCGCAGGGTATCGAAATCCATAGCGAATCTTCTTGGACCTGCATTGCTCCCTGATAGCTTGGAACGCCTGACGTTTCTTCATTACAGCTGAGGTGAGATCGGGAAAGATGAACACCGAGCGACCGTTGTATTGCAGAGGACTTTTCTCCCTCGCCAACCGCAGCATACGCTCTCTCTCTTGAAAATACTGCAGCCTGACAATGATGGCTCTCGCTTTACCGTCTTTGGCCTGCGTTAGGCTCAGGTGTGTCCAGTTCAATTGGCCAATCAAAATTGTTTTCTCCCAGCAATTTGGGCAGCAGTTTACAGACAAAGTCCGTGGATCTACCATTCTCGGCCTACAATACATATATTCTGCGGGTGTGAGCGCGCCTCCAAATCCTCCAGCTTTGCTTGCTGTAGAGAGCATTGAGCTGCCAGACTGTAGTGTCCTTTCTCCAGCTCAGAAATCCGTCTATCCTGTGACCCAACTGTGGCCTCGGTTGATGTCACACTGTCACAAATATCCGAAAGCGCCTCTTTGAGACTGGAAATTGATCCGTTGAGCTCCACAAACCTCATGTCGACCATGCTGGTAAGCTTACTAATAGCTGATAGGACGTCCTCATTGGTAGCGGATGGACCTTGAGAGCACGTGGGGCTTGTGTTTGCATTAGCCACTTCCAGGCTTGCTAGTTTGGTCCGGTCGTCCAAGGTCTCCTCCCAGGAGCTTTTTTCTTTCTTAATAGGTTTGGGCTTGGTCGTCCTTTTCATAGTGTGACGGTGCACTACGAATATGCTAGGCAGAAGTTTAAATATTATTATTTAGGGTGAGATACAGTAATAGTGGAGTTGAGTCGGAGCTCCCTCAAAACACGTCTACTCCATGTTGAGACCTAGGCCACGCCCCCTTAATAGAATTTATTTTAACTGGTAAGAGCATTGGTACTGGATTTGATATTGAAGTACAGGCTGCATGTCTGATATTTGTAACTTTGCAAACTCATTGCAGCCCTTATTGGATTTGAGTTCATCAGCCGAGGAGATACTATGGTTTGTCAACCTGTGAACTGTGGCAAATAAAGCACAAGCAGTGTTAATTATTTTTGTTAATAACCACAATGATTTAAACAAACACTTAAATGTAGCTTGCACAACAATCACAAATACTTCTATCACAGTCCACAATAAATTTTTATATTGTCTGCCAGAAAACTGACACATTCAAAATTACTGTACATTTCTTTCTTCATGAAACAGTCACCAAAAGTTATGTTAACATCTTACAATAACAGACATATGAAGAATTTACATATACTGAAGAAACAAAACTCTTCTGTTAATGCTTGTGATAGATCAGCTAACTTGTTTGATGCCAAAACATAAAAGTATAATAAATAGTTAAAGTGCTTTTTTTGTAATTATATTATGTAAGGATATATTTTTTATTTCATTATTTTCTACCAAACAGTAACAATGTGCAGACTAACTTGGTTTTAAACCTGAAAACATTTAAGTGGTTTTAAGTTTTGTTTCTCACAAACTGAAACTGGTCTGTGGTTAGTTTGCTTTAACATGAACAGACATGACCTGGTAATTTTACAGATAAAGAATGAAGTACCGTACATATCTGTTCATTCTTGTTGAGGGTATTTCCTGTTGACAAGAAAGATGCATCAACCACCACAAACAGTCTTGGGACTGTTGAAAAACATTTTGCAAGTGTGGTATTTTCACAGGCTTGCTGCTTTAAGACGTTGGCCCTGAACCAGAGTTAAAGAAAGTTTTTATACACCAAGTATCTTTTTGAACACTATGCCACATCATTAAATCATACACGTGTGTAAATGAGGAACACAATGGCAAAGGACTCATCCAAAATCTTAATATCTGCCCCTTATTCAATAAATACTGGGAACTGATGGGAAAAAGAGCAGACCAAAATCTTAGCAGGGAAGGGGAGTGAGGAGACAGAAATAGAACCGAGGCTCAGCAAAGATCTCCTCACCCCTACTGCGCCTGGCCTTTTAGCGGGGCATTAGGCGGCAACATGACCCTGTGTCCCTCAGTAAAAGCACAGGTTGGGTTGCTTACAGCGAGAATGCTCCTCTAGAGAAACCTTAATTATCCCCAATTGCATGGGTTCTGGATCAGGTATTTGGGAAACAGGAGGAATCATTACCTTGTATTTTACTGTGCTAAGGCAAAATTCCTGTGCCCACCCACTATTAGAAAGTTCTGCTGTAATTTTACTTGTGTCACTTCTGATAATCCTGCTTTGTACGCGGTGTCTGCTTTTACTAATTTGGCTCATAGAGAAATAATAATAATAAAAAAAAGAACATTAGAGTTTATACCTTATAACATTACACTTTGGGTAGGAAAAATACGCTTGATCAAAAAATAAAGTTCATGCTGAGTGAAGCACACTTTGAGACAGTTATTCATGCCTTTGTGACCAACCGGCTGGATTACTGCAATGCACTTTATTTTTGTGTTAGTAGATTTATAGTTTCCTGCCTGCAGACAGTTCAAAATTGTGCTGCACAACTTTTAACTGGGATACACTGAAGTTTAACTCACTCGCTGCCGGTCAATATTAGGATTCATTTTAAAATAATTGGTGGCCTTGTCCCACCATATATTGCTGACCTCCTACATCCATATGTTTCACTTTGTCTCTTAAGTCAGCGGATCAATTAATCCCATCAGTACCTACCTTCTGTGTAGTTGGTCCTGTTGGGAATTTATTTTCAATGGTCATCCAGGGATGCCTATTGATGTTGTGGATTTATATTCTATTCAATCCCAGCCAGCTGGGAATTTATATTTCTCATACTTTAAGATGTTAATTGCCCTCCCCGGTAGGGGTGGTAAATATTTTATTTAATCAAATATTATTTAGGCTGATATATGTTGTTTATGAACACACAGCCCTACTAGCTGTCTGTTAGAACAATAAATAAAAAATTTATTCAAGCACTAATCATAGTCAGTTATTTCTGCACATACATGTGTAGCGCTCCCCTCAGTAATCATAGAGATGAGGGCAGGGCTTTTGGGTTCGTCTAAAAAATAAATGTCCAAATATGCTTAAACCTGATTAACTCACGTTTAATATTTGTTTTGAATTTCTCTTTTTAAGTTTATACCAATGGACTATACTAACTTACCTTTGAACTAACAAGTTTAATCAAGATTATACAACCAAAATTAAATTAATTACTCATTTAAGGTAATAAAATACACCACACACTGTTTTAGAAAATCAATTCTCAATTATTTACTGAATACCAAATGATTAAAGCAATGTAAAAATGAAATTAAAATATCAGAGCTTCTTATTCTTTAAAGAGAACAAATATTCAAAATAAATACTTTTATATTGTTAAACTCTGGATGAATTCTTCTTTTGTTTACACAGGAACTGTAACTTAATTCTCCCTCTTTTATAGAAAATTATCAAACTGAAATGTTTTTTTCTAGGTTAATGAGATATCCTAATTTTTTGTTTATTAAAACACTGAACCAGAAATATGCACAAATAATAAAAACCTAAATTTTGTGGGCCCACACACCTTAGTACTAAAGCCGGCAATCGTATTAGTTTTTTTAACCAAATGGGTACCCTTTAGTGTTCGGTGCAGGCCTGGGTGTAGCTTGAGTTCGTTGAAACCTCAGAACACACAGCTGGATGGTAGAAAAAAGTGAGTTGAGAAGAAAGTCCGTCCAGAGGAAAATGACGACCCTTTCACTGCCGAAGATGCGGTGCTCGCTCGTCGTCTGCAGCTCCACGTGCCTCTCTAACAGTCTCTGCCACACAGTTAGCTTGCTGCTAGCTTAGCAAAGTTCTGTCTTTTCAGGTTGAGTAGCTCACTCAAACCAACAAAAAAGCGTCTTATAAATCTTCTGGAGAGTCCGTGTTGTTCTTCTCCACAAACTTGGTCAAAACATCTGTTTAACAGTCTCTTTTCGTTACTCTTTCTTTAACTGCTTCTTCTCGCTTTTCTCTCCAGTCTCTCTCCTTCTCACTCTGCTCCGTTCTCCCACCCGTCCGGTTACGTTCCGGCCTGTCTACATTAACCCCATAAATGCTGGTTTAAACAGTTTTACAAATACATACAGATACAGATTAATTTTTTACATTTTAAAGAAAAACAATAAACATAATAAGCATAATACTTATTTTAAAAATGCCTTTAACATGTTTAGAACCTTTTAATGAATTTCAAACCTTTTTTAATCAGACTAATTATTTAATTTGTGAACTAGTATTAATCAATGTTTTTAACCGGGTTACACCCTCCCCCTTCTAAATGTTTTTGATGTCCTCATCAACCCTAATGAACTTTTTGATTTATTTTAACTGTTAACTAGTAAGAAGGGTGCATAACCATGTTTAAATTAACTCTTACCAATCTTAATGACAACTCCTCTATGTACAATAGTGAGAGGCTGATCCTTTGCCCTACCAGGCTCATCATAAGTTAACCTGATAACTGGTTTCACTATTCTTTTTGGACGGTTTTCCGGTTTACTAATAATTCTTGCTCTAGGGACTGTCTCTGGATGCTCATTGGTGCTAGGGTTATCAGACTCTGAACCACTTTCCTCCTCTGGAAGTGAATCTTGATCTCCATACTCTTCTCCCACATTGTTGTGTTCCTCCTCCACACTGTCTTCCTCTGACAAGCTGTCCTCAGCAGGATTTCCATCTGACTGTAGAGGAGAATCCCCATCATCTGGGATGAGAGTTGACTGTCTTGCAGTATCTCTTTCCTTTTTTAGGATTTCCTTCAGGTGAACACTGTAGGGTTTTTCAGGTCCATAATACTCCACATCTGAAGAAGAATCTGTACACTCCTGCAACTGTTGAAAAACCTCTTGTACTTCAGATTCAGGTTTCTTTGATCTCTTTTGTGTCTCGGCTCTGGTTCTTGAACTTCTCATGACATGTGACTTTTCCTCCAACTCCACATTTGGCATTCTCACTAATTGTCCAATTGCCAGGAGATGATCACGATGGAGAGTTTTGACTCCTCCCCCTCCTTCTTGTTTGACTTTGTACACTGGAAGGTTGGGCATCTTTACTACAACCATATAAGGGATAGGACTCCATCGACTCTCCAATTTATGTTTTCCTTTCAGTCCCAAGTTCCTAAGTAGCACTCTGTCACCAATATCCAAGGTTTGGAATCCCACTCTTCTATCATAGGATCTTTTGTTCCTCTGATGTGTCTTAAAAGCCGTATCAGATGCAAGCTTGTAGGCCTTCTGCAAGTCATCTTTTAGCTTGGTTACATAGCGGGAATGGCAACCATCAGCTTCACCATCAGGAGAGGTTCCAAAGCACAAGTCTATAGGAAGCCTTGCTTCTCGGCCAAACATTAAGAAATAGGGTGAGTATCCTGTAGCATCACATTTGGTACTGTTGTAGGCATGAACCAGGTAGCCAACATGTTTGCTCCACTGCTTTTTCCTCTCACTCCCCAGGGTTCCCAGCATGGAAAGAAGAGTTCTGTTGAACCTTTCAGGCTGCGGATCTCCCTGCGGGTGATAGGGAGTGGTTCTCGATTTACGGATTCCCATCATCTTCAAAAGCTCTTTGATTAACTGGCTTTCAAAGTCTCTCCCCTGATCGGAGTGAATTCTGGCTGGCAGACCATAATGTAGAAAATACTTGTCAACCAGGATCTTCGCCACTGTCTGTGCCTTCTGATTTCGGGCTGGGAAAGCCTGAGCGTAACGGGTGAAATGATCCGTTACCACTAAAACATTTCCAATGCCGGCAGAATCTGGCTCCATCGACAGAAAATCAATGCACACAAGGTCCATTGGTCCACTGCTTGATATATGATGCAAAGGCGCTGACCTATGACAAGGGGTCTTTCTCGTGACACACTCTCCACAGTTCTTTATGTACTGCTCAACATCACTTGCAAGCTTCGGCCAAAAGAAACGGTTCCTCAACAAGTCAGTAGTTCTTTCAATTCCAAGTTGTCCTAGATCATCATGTGTAGCTTTCAACACAGCTTCTTTGAACCCGCTTGGCAAAACAAGTTGAGTCAGTTCTTCTCCGGAGGGCCGCTTGCTTAAACGATGGAGTAGCCCATCCTTCATCACTAGCTTCCCCATCTCTTTCTTAAGGCGAAAGGTCTCTGGTTTGGATCCATTTTCTTCAGGCCATTTTCGATGTTTAACAGCCTGAATGGCAAGTCGGATGGCTTCATCCTCCTCTTGAGCTTTTATAAGCTCCTGGTTTGACATTTGCCCCAAGGATCTCAACTCCAGGTGAGTCGGGAATGCAAAGACATCAGGCACACAAGCTCCCAACTGATCCACATACCTCGGACTGCCTGCAGAACCAGGGATGCAGATTCGTTTGCAGATCGATCTCACACCAGACTGTGGTATTGTTGTCCATTCTTCTGTGCTCTCATCAGGCATATTTCTCGAGAGAAGTCTGCGTCTATGTTGTGTCTGCCCGGTCGGTATTGGACATCGAAGTCGTAGGTGGATAAGGCAGAAAGCCATCTGTGCCCCACGGCACTGAGCTTGGCGGTCGACAGTACGTATGTGAGCGGGTTGTTGTCTGTACGTACTGTGAACCTGACCCCATACAAATAGTCATGGAATTTATCCACAACCGCCCACTTAAGGGCCAGGAACTCCAGCTGGTGAACGGGGTAGTTCCTCTCAGAGACCTTTAGCTTCCTGCTGGCGAAGGCAACTGGTCTCAGACCCTCCCTGTGTTCCTGATACAGGACAGCACCAAGCCCTTTCAAGCTGGCATCTACATGCAGGATGTATGGCTTGTTGGGGTCTGCAAAGGCCAACACAGGTGCATGGGTGAGGCAGTGGATAATCTTGTGGAAAGCCTCGGTGCAAGATTGGTCCCATCGCTCACCAAAAGGCTCAGACTCTTTGAGGTAAGTCTTTGTGTTGTCTTTCTCAGACTTTTTGCCCCTCTGAGTTGGAGCGTAACCTTTTGTGAGCTCAGACAATGGCCTGACAATGGCTGCATAATTAGCAATGAAGCGACGGTAGTAGCCGCAAAATCCTAAGAAGGATTGAAGAGCCTTCAGGTGTGTAGGCTGTGGCCAATTTGTAACGGCTTCTATCTTGGATGGGTCAGGCGATACTCCATCAGCCGACACAATATGTCCAAGGTACTTTACCTTAGGCAGGCAGAACTGACATTTGTCGATTGAGATTTTTAGTCCAACCTCTGCCAGACGATCAAGGACTTTAAGAAGTCTCTCTTCATGCTCTTCTAAAGTTCGGCCAAATACAATCAGGTCATCGAGGTATACAAGGACTTCAAGCAGGTTCATGTCACCTACAGCCTTCTCCATTAGTCTCTGGAAGGTGGCTGGGGCTCCAGTTATCCCCTGAGGCATTCTCTCAAACTGGAAGAACCCCAGTGGACAGATGAAGGCCGTCTTTTCCTTATCATCCTCAGCCATAGCAATTTGGTAATATCCGCTCCGCAGATCAAGAACGGAGAACCACTTGCTTCCAGTCATTGAATCCAACACATCATCAATACAAGGTGTTGTGTACTGATCGGGAATTGTTCGGCTGTTCAACAATCGATAATCAATGCACATTCTCACTGATCCATTCTTTTTATGAACAATCACGATTGGGGAGGCATAGGGGCTACGTGACTCCTTAATAATGCCTGCATGCAACAGTTCTTGGAGGTGCTTTCTCACGTCTTCTAGGTCAGCTGGAGCCAGGCGACGGGAGCGCTCTCTGAATGGCCGTGGATCTGACATTCGGATTGTTTGTTCTACTCCTTTTGCCAATCCAACATCCCATTCATGCAGCGAAAACACCTGAGCCCTTGTGGATAGCTTCTGACGGAGTCTCTGTTTCCACTCCTCTGAGACAGGTGAGTCTCCAAAGTCGATCTGGTTTGGATCAAACTCCGTGTCAGCGGACTTGGAGTGAGAGAGGTTAGTAACTGCATCAGTCAGATACATATGTCCGATAACTGTTCCCACTGGTATGACTGTCTCGGTCAAGGACTCATTTTGGACCAGGATTCTGAATTGGCTAACATTTACATCTTCACTAGGCACCACCATTGGCTGAAGTAGTACACCAGCTGGGAGTGGAGTTAGAGGAGACGAGTCAACCATCAGAATTTCTTTGTCGACGTGCTGCCTATACTCTACTTTGCAGACTGCACTACAGTTACCACCAGGGGGCAGAGTCAGAGGGTCAGGGCCTTGCCATAACACACAGCCAATATCATCCAAGGCTGTTGTGTTAGTCGATGTTATTTTGTTATCTCTGTAACACCGTATCCCCAGGGTCTGGGTGATGTCAATGCCATTGTCTTTACATTGCTGCACAAGACGTCGGATGTGACTGGCATTGGTCCCCACAATGACAGGGGTCTGGTCTGCAGTTCGGGGCTGGGGACAGATTAGGGCAAGGATGGTCACGGTCTGATCAGCCCCTATAACCTTTGCTGGGTATTCAACATCGACCACTACATACCCACGGTAGGGATAACTGCCCTCAGATTCACTCAGTCCCCACAGGGCTAAACCAGACACGGGGCGTATGGGGACATCAGACAGGTAAGTCTGATACCAAGATTCAAAAATAATGGTGACCTGAGAACCACTATCAAACAAGGCATCACAGCAATGACCATTTACTTTCAAGGGTACGATGCTGGGTGGGCCAATCAAGCCTTCAGGGATGCCAGCCTGCTCAGATGAGGTAACAGCATTTTTCTTGACACCACAGTTCACTTCACTGGTGGTGGAACCAGCTGACTGCTTCTGGTCTTTGGTCACCTTTAAAGCATGAATTAGCTTTCTGATAACCTTGGTTTGATTTTCAGGGTTGCGGCATTTAGTGACAAAATGTCCGCTCTCACCACACCTGTAGCAGACATTCTCATCTGACTTTTTCTGTGTTTCTTTGGGTGTGTGGGAGACCTGTTCAGAAGCTTCGATGGATGAGACTGCAGCATCTTGGTCAGACATCTTGTTGCTGGTTTTCTGCTGTAGTCGTTTCAGTTGTTTTTTCAAGGCAGCCAGCTCGGCATTTTGCCGGTTCTCGGGAGCAGGTGGTGTGTTAATGGGTGTGGCCATCCTATAATCCTCCTTGACTGGAGTGGATTGGGAAGATAATGATGCAACCATTGCCTTCAGTTCTTTTATTTCCACCTTTAAGCTCTGGATCTCGGCCTGCCTGGTATCCACTTCAGGATTAGCATGCACTTGATGTACTGAGGCACTGAGCTTCATTCTAGAAGTTTCATACTCTTCCTCAGCACGGATCTCAGTCAAGAGCTGCAGAAAGTTTGGGGGTGTGGTCTTCCTTTCTCTCAAACGCAGCTGGATCAACATCAGGTCTGAAGCAATAGCACCTCTTAGCAGCTGTTCCAAGCGCGCTCGATCCATGCAGCTTGCAGAAAGACCACCTCGTTGAACCACCTTAGTTAGAGACCTCTCTAGACGTCGAAGGAAGTCTGATAATTTCTCTCCTTTTTGTTGTTGCATTAATCTGAAAGAAAAATAGAGATCATCACCGGACTCTGCATTTCCAAAGGCTATTTCAAGGGCTTCCAAGCATTCTTTTGCGCTGGCTTCAGGGTTGGCATGTCGCACTGCTTTCACAATTTCTAGTGCGGACCCCTTTAAACTTCCAATAAGTCTGCGTCTTTTTTCTCTGTCGGAGCATTCAGTCTCCTCCACCATAAGCCATGCTTGCTCTAGCCAATGATCAAATGTCTCCTCACCTGGTGGTGTTGGTAGGGTTCCCGAGAATATGCGCAGTCTGATGTAGCTCCCACCATCAGCTGGTCTGCTTGTCTTGTCCAATAACTCTCCAACAACTTGAAAGATAGATTCAGTGGAGGTAGTGGGTGGGGGTGTACCGGGGAACAAGGTTTTGAGGTCCTCCATTGTTTTACCTTCAGCCTGCAGCAACCCTTTCAGTTTATTATTAAACTCTTCCGCAGCTGCCTGCGCCTTTCCAATGATGATAACAGGCCAAGCCTCTCCACCATCAATTGTCACAACCTCAGGAGGAACACTCGCCTCGTTCACAGTCTCTTTACACTCACACAAAACCATCCGTCGGTTTAGTCTCGTACTGAAGCTTCTCCCACGGACACGCACCCGTCCCAAAGACTTGATAGTTCCCAGTGTTTCTTCTACTTCACTGATCTCTACATCTTCTGGGACGATGGTCATAAGCGAATGAGTCTCATCTAACCCTTCACCACGGCACCAGCGTTTTAACTCTGACACTAGTTCTGTTTTTTCCATCTTTATTTTGTTGGTATAAAGCTTAGCTCTTAAATTAGTTATTTTAACTCTGAAACTTTTTTAAAATAACCTTTTTTATTTTTTTAAGACTGAGAAATCCAAAACTATCCCAGCGGTGCCTCCATTTTATGTAGCGCTCCCCTCAGTAATCATAGAGATGAGGGCAGGGCTTTTGGGTTCGTCTAAAAAATAAATGTCCAAATATGCTTAAACCTGATTAACTCACGTTTAATATTTGTTTTGAATTTCTCTTTTTAAGTTTATACCAATGGACTATACTAACTTACCTTTGAACTAACAAGTTTAATCAAGATTATACAACCAAAATTAAATTAATTACTCATTTAAGGTAATAAAATACACCACACACTGTTTTAGAAAATCAATTCTCAATTATTTACTGAATACCAAATGATTAAAGCAATGTAAAAATGAAATTAAAATATCAGAGCTTCTTATTCTTTAAAGAGAACAAATATTCAAAATAAATACTTTTATATTGTTAAACTCTGGATGAATTCTTCTTTTGTTTACACAGGAACTGTAACTTAATTCTCCCTCTTTTATAGAAAATTATCAAACTGAAATGTTTTTTTCTAGGTTAATGAGATATCCTAATTTTTTGTTTATTAAAACACTGAACCAGAAATATGCACAAATAATAAAAACCTAAATTTTGTGGGCCCACACACCTTAGTACTAAAGCCGGCAATCGTATTAGTTTTTTTAACCAAATGGGTACCCTTTAGTGTTCGGTGCAGGCCTGGGTGTAGCTTGAGTTCGTTGAAACCTCAGAACACACAGCTGGATGGTAGAAAAAAGTGAGTTGAGAAGAAAGTCCGTCCAGAGGAAAATGACGACCCTTTCACTGCCGAAGATGCGGTGCTCGCTCGTCGTCTGCAGCTCCACGTGCCTCTCTAACAGTCTCTGCCACACAGTTAGCTTGCTGCTAGCTTAGCAAAGTTCTGTCTTTTCAGGTTGAGTAGCTCACTCAAACCAACAAAAAAGCGTCTTATAAATCTTCTGGAGAGTCCGTGTTGTTCTTCTCCACAAACTTGGTCAAAACATCTGTTTAACAGTCTCTTTTCGTTACTCTTTCTTTAACTGCTTCTTCTCGCTTTTCTCTCCAGTCTCTCTCCTTCTCACTCTGCTCCGTTCTCCCACCCGTCCTGTTACGTTCCGGCCTGTCTACATTAACCCCATAAATGCTGGTTTAAACAGTTTTACAGATACATACAGATACAGATTAATTTTTTACATTTTAAAGAAAAACAATAAACATAATAAGCATAATACTTATTTTAAAAATGCTTTTAACATGTTTAGAACCTTTTAATGAATTTCAAACCTTTTTTAATCAGACTAATTATTTAATTTGTGAACTAGTATTAATCAATGTTTTTAACCGGGTTACACATGGAATAAATTCCCCACAATTTCTGTTCAAAATATAAGTTTATTAACAAAAATCATTCAGCTCCAACAAGTCTAACATATTTCAGTTTAAAACTCTTAACTAAAACTAGTGAAACTCAACTAAACTAAACTACTATGTATAAAAAGAAAGGGGAAACATGGTTGAAAACTATATTACAGTGTCGTGGAAAATGTCCTCCCAACGACTTAAAATTGGTACTAAGTCTTATAAAAATTCTAAGTTCTTAAAAAACAGTTGAGAAGTCTTCAAACAATGATCAAAAATTAGGCAGAGGCAGCTGGGTCCAGGTCCAGAGTGGTTTATTGCAAAATACAGATGAACCACCCGAGATGCATACCGGTAAAACTTCTGACTTACATGCAGAAAAAGGCCCTCTTTTATACACTCGAGGAGCATTATTTTTAAAGCCTTTCTTTTGATCTATCAAAGCCTTTTCTTTACACTTTCATGGTGACATTTATTGCAGTTAAATCAAAACTCAATATGTCAAAACAACGCTTTCATCATCCAGTGTGACTTATGTTTTCATAACATCTCATTAAAAAAGTCGGCATAACATTAAAACTCATAATCTTAGTAACACATCACTTGTATGTCGCTCAGTACCTGCTCAGTACCGCACAGTATCACTTTGGATATGACAACTCATATATCACAATTAGTGCAGCTGGCCTGTGCAACCTTGATATGTCCAAATAATTCATTTTTAATGAGTGTGACTTCATCATCAAAAGGCCTTATCTCTGTAGCTCTGCAGTACCAACACCTTGGATTCAATCCAATATTTCTGTCCCCTTTCCAAAAACCTGCATCTTACTTGGATCCCAAAACTTCAAAGGGCCAGCTGCAGAGAGCCTTACACACACTGCTCTCTTTCTCTCTCTTTGGCCTTAATAACATAAATGTATTTATTGTGAAACAACTCTATATGCATTGTAAAACATTTAATTCCATTTTATTCTAATCATTGGTGCAGATTAATTCACTACAACAGTTTAAGATGGATCTTGTGTTTGAAAACCAAAGTTTATTTGGAGGAATTTGGGATATAATCATATTAGCTTTTCACTAATTTGGAGAAATTGGAATGTTTTCCGACCAGTTCACAATGCAAATCCATGAGGTGAATAAAACATTATTTGACCAAATAATGTTTTATTAAATGATTTGCTTAATCAGGAACCAATACCCTTTAGTTAATGATTCTTTACCCTCTTTGAAATAGCTAGCAGCATATAGACAGGAGGATTCCACTACATGACTCTTGGTCATACTTGGCAATCGAAATGTAATCAGCATATGAGGAAGACGTAAACACTAATGTTATATCAGTGTTAAACCCTTAGTGAAATTAAGCTTGTCCAAGCTTCAACAACAGCTCAAAACATGTTACTGTAGCATAGCATAGATACCATCCTATTAGCTTGTCTTTACCCATCAGTAAACACATGACATGTTCAACATAATCAAAAGACATATTGTTTGTTCTGTCCTTTATTGTGCCAAACCTGCATACCATTTTTGTCCATGTCAATTTAGAAGGTTGAGTTTCATCCAGCAGCAGCTTAGCAATCAGGGTAACAGCAACCAGGGGTATCTTTGTCTCAGGCTAACACCAGGGGTCCTTCTCATCCAGTCTGGCACTGTAAGTTCTGAAACTCAAGAGAAACGTGTTGCAAAAAGTCTGTTTTGCAGCAGTCTGGTGCTGAATGGTCAACCATGATGACTTATCTGTGATCATTCTGGAGATCTGGGTCTTTTTGGGCCTGGGTCTCCATCAATCTCCAATTTGATGGTGACCCTTCTCAAGTGGACTTCAGCACCTTCATGGGGAAAAAGAGCGGAGGGGAAAGAGGGAGAATCCTGTGTGGTCTGTGGTTTATTCTGTCCTCACACAGAGGGGGGTGGTTGGTCACACCTCTGTAGGAGTTCCTGTGGCTGAGAGAGGGGGGTTGCAGAGTTCTTATAGCTGCTTGTTCACCAAACTTTTATCCTCTTCTCTCATCATCATGTCAAGATGGTTCCCAATGTCCACAATGCATTATCATGGCATATGGCATAACACTCCCAAACTCTGGAATTATCTGCCACTGTGTATCAGGCAGGTTTTCTCTTAGATCATTTTTTAAAATCTCTTTGAAATTCTCATTTTTTTCTCTTTAGCGTTTAATGCTATAAAAGATGTCGGTGCTGGATGATTTAATGTTTTTTTCTTTTATTCTCTGTATTTTTTTTTTACTTAATTCATTTAATACTGTATTTATTAATCTTAGTGCATTTAATTGGTCTTGTTAGTTTTTAAAGTGGTATATAAAAAAGATGGATTGGATTAGATTTTACTTTGTGCATATGATGAAAGATTTAGGAGTTAAAGCCTTTTCATTTTTCTTTTTCTATAGTGACCATCTGAAGTTTCTAAATGGCCACTTTGGAAAACATAACCAAACTAAAACCTCATTCCATAGCTATTGAATTTGGCATTACTTCCCCTTTTAATACCCAAATCCATACATAAGCTCTAAGAACAGGTATGTAAAAAAACACAAAAAAAACTAAATACAGATGAGTGAAAAAAAGATTTTCCATAACTCAAAAACTTTTACTGCTTTTTACTGCTTAGGATTTGCCATAAATCCAATTGAACATTTGGAAACTATACTAAAACCCATGGCCTGTGTCAGGAAACCAACTCCACACAGAAAGCCCACACTCTTATCTTCAGGTAACACAGAATAGATGTCAGACTAAATAATACTACTTCAGCGACAGTTTCAAGGTGTTGCTTTATTGTATGTCTGGTACCATGTCTTTCGGTTGTGCTGTTCTTTTTGCATCTCATTGCAGGTGATAAAGCAGACTGAAAATGTTTTGTCATTGTCTCCTTTCTGGTTCCTCTTTCTTTAATCACTTCTCTTTTTTTATCTCTTTCTTCTTCTGTTTTTCCTCTTCTGTTCTATTTACATTGCAGTGTCCATATAATCTGTAAAACTCCCTACATAGTTATAATGAAGCAATTTATTTGCATGAAACAAGTGGAGCAATATGGCAATTGCCATACTACTTACAATTATTCTTATTGCCACATTGCCAGACAGGATACTGTAAAAAAAAATGGAAACCCACTGAGTTGTTATGATTACCATGTTGAAGACTAACAAAAAGCATGTAGCCCAGTTTCTGAAGAAGTACTCACTGAATATAAGTGGAGTTTATATACAGTTTCCATCCATCCATCCATCCATCCATCCATCCATCCATCCATCCATCCATCCATCCATCCATCCATCCATCCATCCATCCATCCATCCATCCATCCATCATCAATTTGAAAAATACTTTATTTATGAAACAGGTCACCTTTGAAAAAAGTATAATTCACATTTTAACTACCATCAAGTCATTATTTTCTTTTAACATTGATTTTTTTTAGGTTTAGGAAGGTGCTGGACACTTAATTACTTTATACTTGCTTTTATTCAACATTCTTTATTTTCAAACAGCAATGCAATGATGAGAATTTTGCAGAATGTTGCTTGGTCATTACTAACCAACGCTTTACATTAGTAACAAATCCGCTAAGAGGAAAAGAGTACATTTGTCAAATGAATGATGGCTCTGGCTTAAAAAGTAAACTTGGCACCACCTAAACTGCTTTTATCAGCTAACAAAATAGTGCAGAAAAAAACAGTGGCACCAACAAGAGCAGCAGGGCAGGACTTGCACTGCTGGCACTGTTGCAGTAGTCTCCCTGGCAGCAACTATACTGTAGACCACTGTACATTGTTAGCAGTGAAGTCACTTGATCTGTGCACATCAGCTTGGAGGCGCATCCCTTCAGTTCCACTCTAACTCCTGCTGCATTTGCTAAAAAAAAAAAAAAAAAAATGGAATTTATCAGGAGAGTAACATCTTCAGATATTTTCTTAAAATTCTTCTAAAGCTACTAAGCTTCAAGACAAACATATAACATGTAAAAACATGCTGGCCACTTACCTGTCATTTTGATGCAGTGGTTTTCCTCCCCTTCGCAATTAACAGTCCGGGTGCAATCCTCTCCCTTGCAGCTGAAGCACTTTTTGCCATTTGGAATGGATTTATAGTCTAAGAAACAAGATAGTTATTCATTGAAAGGAGATTAAGACTTATTAAATATTTCCCTTTCAACTTTCATTTTTTTTTTTTATTCCATTTTTACTTCAATGTGTAAAAAAGTTATACATCTTCAGTAGTAAATGCTTGTTAGTTTAAATCTCTTCACTACTGCAGTATTAATATAAAAACAAAAAAAAACAGCTAAGAATTAAACTACCTTGAAATCTGTTGTTGCAGAGGGGTGTTGTGCAGCATGAGGTCATGTGTACAGTTCTGACAATTCCAAAGTTAATGGAGCCATCAACACACTCTTCAGACATAGCACAACCTTTGGCTGTCATGTCAAAAATCTTGTTTTCTCCTAGGACAAAGAACACATACATTTAAGTCAGTTCCAAACTAGGGTCCAAAAACCGTGTGAAACCATACAGTTACACACCTTGATATGAGACTGCTCTTGTCGCTAGACACTGGTACTTCTGTGAGGGACATTCTGTTTTTTTCTCTTTGCATGTCCCATCGACACTCATTGGACATTCATAGCATTGCAGGGCATCAGCTGCTTAAAACAATAAGAAACCACACTTCTTTGTAAGCAAAGTATAAATTACACAATGTTACGTAAATTTCTTGGTGCAAACGGGACAAAAAAGGCTGAAACAGTGCGAGAAGGAAAAGGCTACAATTTGTTACAGGATAATTACAGGATAATAACAAAAGCTGCAATGACATCATATATATATATATATATATATATATATATATATAGAGAGAGAGAGAGAGAGAGAGAGAGTTTTTAATGTGTAATAGTTATAAAACCCCTAATTCACTTAAACTTTTTTTTAACATTGTCTTCTAAAACACACAGAATAGGCATTGAGGCTCTTACAGATTAGTGCAACACCGTCTAAGTCAACCCAATTGAGCTTATCTTAAAATATGCTAAAATACAATTTAAATGAAAGGTCTGAAAAATTAGAAAATACAAGAAAAGCTTAACCTAATGAAATCGCATCAATTTATGAAAAAAATAAATAATAGCATTGAATTTAATCAACAACTTACTTTTTGGGAGAAAAAACACCCCGATAAACAACAACATGAACATTTTGTTGCCTCTACACAAGTGAATTCCACTTTTCTCAGTAAATATATACAGAACTTTTTCTGGGAGGGGCTTATCTCATAGACCACTAGTTTTATTCTTCATAATCAACTTATGTAGCTGTTTGAAATTAGTCAGATATTCCTGCTTGTTTTTTTTATTTGTAGGTTTTAATCCTTTTGATTATACTTTTTCTTTAAGTTTTTTAACTTCTAGATTCAATATTAATATTCAATTTCATGCTTTATACACCTTTTTTGTTGTAAATACCAAACTAGATTTGATCCTTATATGAGCATCCAATGTTATGATACTTGTCTTTCATAAGAAAGAATAAGCAAAAGTAATTAGATAATTTCAATTGAATCATCATACACACAGTCAGTTTGGCTTTCTTGAATGAAAATGGGACCTAAGGTATGTTTTCAAGGAAGCAAATGCAAGAAAGCTTTTGGATCCTCAAAGTAAAGAGGAAAGTTTTAAATTTATTTCAATAATAGTGGTCCGATACAAATTTTCATCACATGGAAACACCAAAAGCAGTAGCAGAACAGGAAGCAGAGTCGTAGGTTAACACATCCCTCTGCAGCTTCTCTGACAAGTTGCGTTTTTTAGAGTATTGTTTCCTATATCTTAGATTTAAGGAATTAATATGGCACTATTCCTATAGTGTTGAAAACAGTCCGTGTTCAATTTATAAAACAAATACAACTGTATTTTTCTCAGATGGTTTTACACAAGCATGAATAGATAGGTTTAATTTCTTCTTTACCCGAACACAGGTTTCTTTTGTTCCTGATGTGCCTCTAGGTCATGCCTGGTCACGTTATTTCTAACTCAAACATATCAGTTTCCTTTTATGAGAAATGAAACCTTAGCATTGCCCCTGAACTGACAAAAATATTTGTGGTTTTAAACAATAGTAAGAAATCATGTTTGACAGGACTTAATAAAATGAAAGGTTGCTGAGCTTCCATATTAATGATTAAATAAAAAAATTGTTAATATTATTTATATCTGTATGTTTTGGCAGCAAAAGAGGAAAAAATCCCTATTAGGCAGTTGTTGATGTGTGATCTGCCTCCCCAGGATTTCTACATACTGTGTCCGTTTTTGTTGGTCCACAGAAGCTGAAAGGTTATGACCTTTCAGCTTTTGTGGACTCTGGAGCTGATACAGGGTTCATGGATGGGGACCTGGTCAGATGGCTTGGTATTAAAATTCTCCCCTCACTGGACTCTTATTAAGGTATTAGTCTTAGATGGCTATCAAGTTAACCAGTCATTGCTTATGACCAAACCGGTTTAGTGAGTTGTGGGGGAAAAATCATGCTGAGCTAAATTCTTTTTTAGTTGATGGTGAAGGTTCTCAGTCATCCAGGTCATAGTCATTCCTAAAAAATTAAAACAAATCCATTGGATGTGGTTTCCAAGTTTGAAGACGTTTCACTTTCCATCCAGAAAGCTTTTTCAATTCAAAATGTCAGGAATAGCGTTAAGTTCGAGGTTGTATACAGTACCCGAACACGGCTTGTTTTTGTTTTGAAAACATGCAAATTGGAACAGACAAATGGTGTTGGAATGGGGGTCGTTTGGCTTCTTTTGTTACACTGCAATACCCCATGCCCATATAAAGGTCGGTTGTTAAAGGGGATTGTCGGACTGGCTGATTCAACAAGGTCCTCCATTCTCCTGTACCGGGGGTGGGGCTGGGACGATAATGGGACGGGATTAACTCAATAGCTGCATTTTAAGTTTTTGGAAGCTGGAACCTGATTCCACCCCCTCTGTTTAAGGTTGGTTTTTCTTTCTTAACATAGATGGCTGCCTTCACACCCCTCTCAAACCACCCATTTTCTTTCTCCAAAATGGGAACATTCTGGTCCTCAAATGAATGTCCTTTGTCCAAAAGATGTAGATGTACCACAGAGACTTGTCCAGAAGAGGTGGCTCTTCTGTGTTGGGCTATGCGTTTGTGGAGAGGTTGTTTGGTTTCTCCAATAAAAAGATCAGAGCATTCCTCACTGCATTGAACTGTGTACACCACCCCGCTCATATTCGGTTTGGGGGTTTTGTCCTTGGGATTTTAATTGAATTTATTTATTTATTTGACAGGGACAGTCTACACTAAAAAGCATTCCTGCAAATGCACCAAAATTAGCCAAAAGGCAATTTTTTTTATCTGTTGTCGCTGGACAGATCTTAAAATTGTCTAACTAAAAAGAAACACAACAATAAGCATTTTACAATGAAAAATACTGACATAAAAAGAAATAAAAACAGCTATAACTCCTCAAAACTGATTTAAAAATACAGAATAAGTGTTCTGGCCAGGTCAAGACCCGCAATTGCAATCGCACCAAACAGGAAAAAGAACATTGAGAAATTCCGGTTCGTCAAATTAAAATATAGTAGCAAAGATCGGTAACTAGAAATTATAGCATAATACATATATAAACTAAAAAACTAACACCGTTTTTTTAAATTATTGGATGTAAACTATTGGTTATTCACCAAGGAGGAAGCAGATGCCTCATCTCCATCAAAATATTTATTTTATACCGAGGGACTTAAAGTTTAATCAAATCCATTCAAAAGACGCTTCTTATTACAGGAATGGATGAAGAGATGCTGAGTTTGGGAGTAGAGAACAAACAAAGTTCATTCAAAAAAAGCAGTTTTGAATTATCCTAGTTATCCCCGTTACAAAAATCTACAAAAAAAAATAAAAAATCTCGGCAGAAACTGAACATATGCTGGATGATGGTGGGATTTTATTAATATGCCATATTAAATTAAACGCTCACAGGGTACAGACAGGAATGAGTGACACTCATTTAATGCTATTTTAATGCTATTAGAAATTATTTTAATGCCATCAACAAGTAGCATGTACACAAGTTATTAGTGTACATGAAATATGAAGGAGCTGTAAGCACAGTACCATGACTCTTGTATGCATGTAAACACACACACACACACACATATATATATATATATTCTCTAGCTTTTTCTCCGCCTCGAGCTTCCTTTCCGAAAATACGGCTTTATGATCAGTTCCACACAAATTAATTAATTAATTATAAATGCCACGATAAACATATTTAATTCATTTTAGTGCCAATTAAGGCCTTGATTAAAAAAATAAATAAATGAATGAATTGTAATAATTTTTAATGATCCGTGGAAACCCTGGTTCATCTCGTGCATGCCCTCTAGGATCTCCAAGGAACTCCGAGCGGAGCGGACGGGAGCCACTGCGGAGGCTGTAGGCTTTGCTTTGTGCAGACGGTCTGGAGTGCAGTTGGGCGGAGCGCTGACAGAGTATGTGGGATTTCGGGGTAACCCACAGCACATAAGGCCCTACTTCCAGGTTCAATCTGAGATTGTTTTCATCTATTGATATATATATTGATCATCTAATTTGTGTGTGTATATTCTATCAATTCATATCCATATAAATCATATAATATAGCTCATTAACACGTATATGTAACCAATACTCTTTCTATTAGAAAATAAATATACAACTATTAATCATAATTTTCTTCGTTGTGCTTATTCACACCCCTTGACTCTGTAGCCGAATCTACTTCTGAGCTCATTTGGCAGTCAGTCAAGCCCCAAGTGTTACATATGGCTTGTTAATGATAGATATTCAACTAATACTGACATGGCTGATGTGTTATGAGCCAATTTTTTAGTAGTGCGCCCTGTTCCTTTAAAAAGAGGACGGATCCCTGACCCAAACAGATTGCTCCACAGATGCTACAGCCAAAGCTGCTCCCAGCTGCTCCTCGCTGTGGCTTCTCTGTTGTTTTTTGAAAAAAACCCACCTTGACACTCCACCACTGCTTAATTTACTCTGATGCCTTCACCATAGATCACTTTACCTTCTTTCAACTCGGAAAGTTTGTTTTCATCTATTGGCTCATGCTTTATTGTTCATTCAAACTTACTGATAACTTAAATAATACCTCAGATTTACAACTCATAACCTGGTGGACATTCCCTATATCCTCTCCCAAATCATCTACTCTTCGGTGAGTCAAAATATATTTTTATTCCTTATTTTGAGTTTGATGTGGCAGTACACCGGTTGCATGCTACGCTAACATGGGTAGTTAATAGTTCCCAGACACGCCCACAGCCTCACTCAGACTCTTATTTTTGATTAATTCGGAGGGAAACTTTTCCCCAACCAAGAAGCAATAAGATTTTCCCAAGCAGTAAATGTATTGGTCATACATTATTTTATGGTTGGGTTTATTATAGAACTTTGTCTGGAACTTTTCCAGCCTTAGAAGCTGTTGTTTCGCAATAAAATTAAGATTGAACTGTTGAAATAATTTGGGTTTTTGTTGACCCATGATTTCATCTTTGAATGATAAGTGCACTTTAATTTACCTTGAGATATTTAGAAACATTGAAGCTTCATAAAGAAATCTTGTTTAATATTTATGTCATGATGGGTATCAGGTTACAAGCCCACATGCAGAACACACTCTGAGACTGGGAAAAAGTTCAAAGGTTTATTTAAACACACAGGTTTGAATACAGAACTGGTTCAGGGGATTATCTGGTCCAGGACTGGTCACGACTGATTCTCACTGCAGAGGGGGACAGAATGGTTAGCAGAAGCCGGGTAATCTTGCTGGTAGATTGAGTGCAGGTTTGTACCTTTTCTGAGATTTGAGCAGAGTGGCACAGGGGGGAAACCAGGAGGGTCCAGAGGCTGACGGCAGGCTGAAGGCTGACAGGTTTGATTCTCCAGGGTTCCTCCGTGATCAGACAGACTGGTTTCAAACAGAAAAACTCTTCCAGAGTTTCTGATCTCCAGGGTCCTTCAGTAATCAGGCAGACTGGTTTCAGACAGAGAAACTCTTCCAAAGTTTCAGGTTTCAAACAGGTTCTTCCTAGAAGCAGAGAGGACAAGAACAGGTTAGGTTCAGGTAATCAGGGAGTCTAGATTCAGAGAGGCAGATTGGCTCAGACTTTCTAACCATAACTAGCAAAACACTCTGGCACTGGAGTGTTGTCCACAGCCCACTTAAAGGAATAGTACACCCAAAACATGATTAGCCTTCATTTTCTACTCACCCCCATGCTGAACAACACTCTGGAGTACTTTTTTGATATCTCAAATGCATCTGGAGATCTGGGAGGCTTCTTGCTGTCTGCTGACATTCAAATAATGGAGGTCTATGGTGACCGAGACAGAAAGGTCCATAAAAGTCCACAAAAAACGTGTCAATATTCCTCCATACTGCTCGTCCAATGTATTCCAAGTGTCCTGAGTGGGTAGCATCCAGAATTTACTCGAAACGAAGTCATTTAGAATGTTTTTAGAGCATAAACAGTAGTGTATAGGATTTCCTGAAAGCGCGCACATGCGCGCTCACGGCGCTACGGAAGCCGGCAGACCAAACCAGCGCATTCAGCTCGGCAAAGAACTCATGCTCTTCCTCAACACTGAAGTCCTCAGACATTTTTCTTTTGTTGTTTCTTTCTTTGCACAGGTAAACAGCACATTTCTTCTTCTACGCTTGCATTATTGGCAGAGCAGATGCTGAATGCGCACTTTCATCTGGTTTGGTCTGCCGGCTTCCGTAGCGTCGTGAGCGCGCATGTGCGCGCTTTCAGGAAATCCTATACACTACTGTTTATGCTCTAAAAACATTCTAAATGACTTCGTTTCGAGTAAATTCTGGATGCTACCCACTCAGGACACTTGGAATACATTGGACGAGCAGTATGGAGGAATATTGACACGTTTTTTGTGGACTTTTATGGACCTTTCTGTCTCGGTCACCATAGACCTCCATTATTTGAATGTCAGCAGACAGCAAGAAGCCTCCCAGATCTCCAGATGCATTTGAGATATCAAAAAAGTACTCCAGGGTGTTGTTCAGCATGGGGGTGAGTAGAAAATGAAGGCTAATCATGTTTTGGGTGTACTATTCCTTTAAGTACTGGTCCCCTGATGAGCAGATGAGAAGCAGCTGGTGAAGTCAGCTCCAGCTTTAGGAGATCCAGTACGCCCTCTGGTGGAGGAAGGTAGACAGCACCCCAGATCCCAACAGCAGCACAAACTATCAGGAAGGGATCCTCGGCGCCATCTGGTGGGCAAGCCTCTGGATCCCAACAATTTGATTTATGGCATGACTAACTGACTTATTGTTTTATTTATTGCTAAGATTAAGTTTATTGTTTATTATTTTACTAATTTAAAATTATGGCCTGATTTTAGGTCAGGTTTTTTTTGTGTGCTGTTCTTTTGACTGTCCATTGGGTGGCGAGCTACCAGAGAACCACTGCTACAGTGTGGTAGGAAAAGTTTTGTTCAAACCCGGATCCTCTTAATTTGATTTCCCAATGGACCTCATGAACTTTAACTAACTGAACTGAAGTGTTTCAATTTTTTTTTTTGCTCTTTGTTTTTTTTTTCCCTTTTGAATTATCCTGTTGGAATATATTTGTTTGTTTTTTTTTCCTTTGAAAATATATTGATCATCTAATTTGTGTGTGTATATTCTATCAATTCATATCCATATAAATCATATAATATAGCTCATTAACACGTATATGTAACCAATACTCTTTCTATTAGAAAATAAATATACAACTATTAATCATAATTTTCTTCGTTGTGCTTATTCACACCCCTTGACTCTGTAGCCGAATCTACTTCTGAGCTCATTTGGCAGTCAGTCAAGCCCCAATTGTTACATATGGCTTGTTAATGATAGATATTCAACTAATACTGACATGGCTGATGTGTTATGAGACAATTTTTTAGATGCTTTTTGAAAATAGTGTATGTTTTAAGTTCTCTGATGATCTGAGGGACAGAGTTCTATTCCTGAGATGCTGTAACTGCAACGGCTCTTTGACTAAAAGCAATTTTACGCAGAGGAACAACAGTCTCCTCTAGCTGATCCTCATGTTACTGTTGGTGTGTTCCTGATTTTCACAAACTGACTGGGTGGAGGAGATGACAGACCATGGATTATTTTATAAAACAGACAGAGGTTTGCATACTTAATGAAGTTTTCCCAGCTTAGAAGCTTATGTTTTAGTAAAATGTCACAATGGTGATATTTTGATGGGGTTTTTTTTAATCCAAAATTTGTATTATCTGTTTGTAAAGAGATTCTAAAGGTTTTAGTTCAGTTTTATTTACCTGTGACCAGGTTGTAAGACAGTAGGTTATGTGTGACAGAACCATACTGTACATGAACAGTTTGATCTTATGAAACGGAAATTTGTAATATTGAATTTGACTCCATTACGCACCTTTTTGATCTGGGATTTAAGTTAGTTTAGAGTCTCTTAGGATGCCTAGGTATATGAATTCTGACACAACTTTTACTTTTTTCCCTTGTCACACAAATATCTTCAACCTGATTTGCATTGTTGGATTTAGAAAAATACATTGAAACGGTTTTATTTACACTAAGTTTTAAGCAAGATTGATTCAGCCATTCAGAGACATTGACCATAGACTGTGTTAGTTTTTCAGCAACTTGTTTTGTGTTTTTACTGTGAGTATAAATGACAGTATCATCTGCATACAGACATCTGAACAAACTGAAGGGAGGTCATTTATATAGAGAGAAAATAGCAGAAGGCCCAAGATAGAACCTTGAGGTACCCCTGTGGACATGATGAGATGCACTTGCCTCTGTCTAAGGGTCTTGTTTGGTTTGAAATGTACTGGTATTTTGTGTTTGGAGGAAATCCTCTTGAGTTTTTTCAGATACTCCAGCAGCATTTGGGATGGAGATGTTTTTACATTTGATCTTTTCTCCATTATGTGTATCCACCGGTTTGAAGAGCACGTTTGATGTGTTTCTGGCTTTGTGTATCCCTTCTGTTTTTGTAGGGACATGCTCAGCGCGATGTTGTAAGGTTCTGATCACTGAAAGTTTGTGTTCCAATGGGTGGTGTGAGTAAAAAAAAATAAAAATAAAATAAAAGATATTGGTCTGTGTGAGTGGATTTCCTATGGACTTCAATGTTGAGGTTTCCATATCCTTCCATGCTCACCAAACAGTCCAGGAAAGGTAGGTTGTTGGCATCCTTTCTGGTGAACCGAATGTTGTGGTCAACTGTGTTGATGTGTCTTATGAAAGCTTCCTCTTCTTTTTGCTGGATTTTGATGAATGTGTCATCCACATATCCAAACCAATGGCTTGGTGGTGTTCCTCTGAAGGTTTCCAATGCTCTCTGGCTACATTTGGTGACAAGGCAGATCCCATGGCACAACCATGCTTTTGTCTTTAAAAATCATCCCTGGACTTGAAATAGGTTGTGGAAAGGCAAAGGTCCAGTAGATTGCAGATCTGGTCTGGAGTGAAATTGATCCTGTTGTTTAGGTCACTGTCTTGTTGAAGACCTTTCCTGACTATTTCCACTGCCTCTGATATAGGTACGTATGCATGTGAAAAGAGAGATAATATCGAAAGACACCAGGGTTTCTCCTGGCGTCATCTTTAAATGTTAGACTTTGTTAGGAAAGTCTTTGGAGTTTTTTATGTAGTGTGGTTATGTTTCCCATGTATTGGGCAAAAATATTAGTAAGCTGTTTAGCATTGTTGTATGCTACTGAATTAATGCTGACAATGGGTCTAGTGTTCTTTCCTTCTGAATTTTTGAGACTCCATATAGGCATGGAATGTCCTTCCTGTATATAATTTAAAATAAACCTGTCTTTTTCAAGTTGCTTGAGGCAGTCCGTGATTTTCTTTTTGTAAGCGTAGATTGGATCTCTTTTCAAAGATTAATTTGTGTTAGTGTCACTCAGTAGAGTGATAATTTTGTCCTGGCAGTCGGAAGTGTTGAGGACCACGGTGCATCTTCCTTTGTCTGCTGGTAGTATTGCGATACTTTGGTCCTGGCTAAGAGATGTTGCCCCACCCCACTCCAGGGGATGGGCATGGGGTATTGCAGTTTAACAAAAGAAGACAAACAACCCCCATTTCAAGGGGCGGACCCCTTTGCCTGTTCCAATCTGCATGGTTTCAAAACAAAAACAAGCCTTGTTGGGCTACTGTATAAAACCTCAAACCGAACACTATTCGTGACAGTTTGAATTGAAAAAGGATGCATAGCAAAACATCTTCAAACTTGGAAGCTAAATCCAGTAGATTGTTTTTAATTTTTTCGGTTCTTCTTCGATTCTCCTCAAGTTCCAGTCATTCTAGGATTAACCTGGCTTTCCAAGCAAAAACCACATATTGACTGGCAGAAGTTGGAAGTTTTAGGCTGGTCTACTTCCTGTCTTGGTTGCTGCCTGCGCCCGGCAAGATCAGAAGCTACTGAAGCCACTTAAGACTAAGGCCCCGTCCACACGAAGTCAAAACGAACACGAAACGCTAATATTTTCCAGAACGTTTGTCTTAAAGACCGAGACGTAAAATAAATGTGATCGACCACATGAATGCATGAAAACGCTGCAAAATGTATGCCAGGCCTGTAAGTGGCGCTGTGGTGCCAAAGCAAAACTAGGCGAAAACAGGCAACGAAATGTTGGGCGTGCACAGTAATATTTATACAACAACCAACCCGGAAAACCGGAAAATGGCCCTGCGGGTCCATTTTCGTGGTTCAGTCAAATTCAGGTGCTGAACTATGTCGTCGATATTGTTCTGTTCTTCTTGGAGATATTCCAGAAGAAGAAGATTCTGTTGTAAGCCCGACAGCAGGGTGAGTAGCATGAGCAGCAACCATTCAACACAGTACGGCGCCATTGTTGTTGTGATACTGTGTTGCGCATGCGTGTTTAGAGGCGACGCTATGACGCATGAGTGTAAGAAAAAAAATGCGGTCAGAGCTTAAAGATGGAACCGCGAAAACGGTGTTTCAAAATCTTCCCACTCTGAAGGCTTAATAAAAAAAAGATCGTTTACAGACCCCCGAAACGCCGGCTTCGTATGGATGAGAGGCTGGTTTGGTGAAAAAATTGTGAATTTAGGCCAGGGTTTGACTTCGTGTGGACAGGGCCTAGAAGTCCTGGAGAATTCCAGTTTTCCTGCAAGCCCCCCTCCCCTCTTCAAGTTTGTGTATTCACTCTATCTTGCAAACTGTCCTTGTTGTAATGCAAATAACCTGTGATATGACCAGCCCTTCTACATGAGCCTGGATAAAGGCTGAAACAAACCGGCATTAGAACAAGAGCATGCTCCAAACACTTTTCATTACCTTCCTCTGCAACATCAGACCTTTTTGCAGGAATATCTTGATAAGCCATATCTAAATCTTTTATTTAGGCAAACCTATTGAGTAACCAGATATCATACGGATCCTAGTTCCTGTGCTGAGAACAGGTCATAACCATGCATTTCCAACAAGGCAAGAGAGAGCCTATTTATTTTGTCCATTCACCAACAGACTCATTTGTATTGCAAAGCTCACTGTGTGAAAGAAAAACTTAGAGAATAACTGGATTTTGTCTTGTCTCGCCTTTTTATGTCATTCAACATTTCAGCTTAGAGAATGACATATAGTATGATTTCAGTATTGGAGTAACATTTATTTCACCCAAGGAAAAGCACTATATATGAAGCTACAATTGTGCCGTTTAGCAGTTTTTACAAACCCAAGGTGAGTCCTACCTGCATTTGTGACCGGTATACTTTGTGCAGTGCACACGACGCTCAGTGCTGTGGTTCCTGTCGCAGAGATTGCACACCTGGCCTGCTTATAATGACAATGAAAAAATCTAAAAAAAATATAGAGTTTAGCACATATTCCGAAAATCAGAGTTGTAGTATGAACTAGATGAGGTTCTATGTGTCCTACATTTTGTGGCACTACAATGATCTATAGTGTAATTATTGGCTATTATATGCTTATAATAACAATGAGAAAATCCCCAAAAATACAGTTTGGACTGTCTTCCCAGAGTAAGGAAAAAAAATGTTAGAACTGTAATTATACAGTCATATGTTAATATTATTATTTTTCATTAATTTCTTTTTGTTTACACTTGTGTATACAAAATGACAAAAATAAATCTGTCTAAGTCATAAGTAATTATTGGCTTTTATATGCTTATAATGAGAGTGAATTCCCCCCCCCCCCACATTTCCCAAAAGTAAGAGTCGTAGTCTGAACTAGATGAGGTTATCTATGTGTGCGACAAGTTTGGAGGCGCTACAATGATCTATAGTGTAATTATTGGCTATTATCTGCTTATAATTACAAAGACAAAATCTCAAAAAATACAGTTTGGCCCATCTTCCCAAAGTAAGACTTGTAGGATGATCCAGATGAGGTTATCTATGCATCCTACAAGTTTGGAGGCATTACAATGATCTAGGAATGAAAGAACACATGTCTCATCATCAGGATTTTCTCCGTGATGAGAGGAAATGTTACTTGTTACGAGTTGTTTTAATGGTTATAGAGTCAGATACTGTATGTGGCGGTAATGTTTGATTTATCTAAAGGTTTTTATCTGTTACTGTGTAAATGGGTTAGGCTGTCATTTAAGGACAGATTCTAATAAATCTGCAGAGTGGGAACTATAAATCTGATAGGAGTTTAATTTTTTTATTGTTGTTTTGCACGATATGCTTAACTAAGTATTTTTTGTTGTTGAATATTAGAGATTTTGCAGATACAGTTTGTAGATACATTGTTTAGATTTACTTATATCTCTCTACCCCTTTTATAGAATAGAATAGAAAATCCCTTTATTGTCCCACAATGGGCAGATTTACAGCAGCAGAAAGATGATTGAAAATGGTCACACAAATGAGGACCTTAGAAAAATGTATAAGAATAACATAATAGGGAAGAGTTAAAATATAAAAATAAAATTCTGTAAAGTGTTTTAACAATATAAAACTGGAGAATAAATAACCAACATGCAGCTATGGACATTTTTACAGTAATGGATATTTGAAAATAGCAGCAACATCAGAGATGTGCAGAATGACAGCAGCAGGTTATTTAACTGACTAAGGTTTCTATCATTACATTTGATTTGGAACCTTTATTCCACTCTGGATTCTTGTGAGTGTAGTCTTTGTTCACTTTAACTTTTTAAAAAATAAATAAATAAACAAACAGTTTTGAAAACCTCGGTATTCATTTATTTCCTGCTTTGTGTGTCAACTTTCACGGTTGCTAAGCAACAGAGCATACGGCGGTAAAACCCGCTGAAGGGAGGACCTGTTCGAATTTACAGCCAAAACTCTTCCGGCCTCCTTATTTTCAAGGACTTCGAAGGATCCAGTCTAGGTAGACCGCGTCCTTGGAGGATGCGTCCTAGGTTTTCGAACAGAGCCTCTGATTAAGAACAGGGTTGCCCGCACTGACGCGGCTCAGGGATTACGTCACACGGAGCGTTGTGCGCAGTGAAATCAGGACATTTCCTCACTTTCTAAAAAAAACCCGGGACGCCCGGGACATACGGATATGTCCCGGGAAATACGGACGTTTGGTCACCCTACGTTAGAGTCCATTTTACATTCCACTCCCAGTGTTTCCAGTGGCTTCCTCCAGGTATTTGTGAAGAATTGAAGACTTCCATCAATGTAATGTCCAAGTCTAATCAGAGTCATAACATCAGATATTAGTGATTTCCATAAAGAAATGGAGGGGGGTTCCCTGCCCACCCCTTTCACCATAATGGCCTTCCTTGCTAACATTAAAAGTGACTGTATCACATGCTCATGTTTTACTAGTGGCTTAGGAATATGTCCCAACAAACACATCAGTGGGTTTTCTGACACATTTTGACCAATACTGTAGGTGTACTGATTCTGGCACATACGTCTTTCCATAATGACTGAATAACATCACATTCCCACAAACAGTTAAACCTGGTGCCGACAGAAATTTTACATTTGGGGCAATCTGGAGAGGTTCCCACATTGTACTTGCTAAAAATATAAGGAGAAATATATACATTATGCAAAATGTTATACTGCATTTCTTTAAATCTGTTACAGAGATTTTAAATGGCAGGAGCAGGATTTTATCCAATAATTGAGTGCTTATTTCACATTTGAGTAAAGTTTCCCAGGATTTCCTCAACTTTGCCAGTTTGTCCAGATTTAGCTGATAAATCTCAGAATAAAATTTTGATATAAAATGTTTGTGATCCTTATTTTCAAGAAGGAACTTCTCCAGTCTATACGAGTTTGTTGGGTGTATCAATGATTTTGCTTCCTTCATGACATAATGCCTAACTTGTAAATTTTTATAAAATTCCTTATTTGATAACGTGTACTGTGTTTTTAAAGATTCAAACGATTTGAATGCCCCATGTTCAAAGAGATAAGAAAATCTAATTATGCCTGCTTTATGCCAACCCACAAAACTCAAACCTATGTCTTGAGGCAGGAGATCTGGGTTGTCTATAAGTGTTGATACCATATTAAGCAGATGAGTACTATTAAACAATCAGCTTTCCCCATGCCCACAAGACATTACATATCAACTGATTATCCTTCACTATTTGTGGCAAGTCATTCAAACGTCTTCCTAGCATGTTAACAGGTGAGGAAGGTTTACATAATGATGTTTCAATGTTGAGCCAAGGTGAGTCAGGGTGTCCATGTATCCAGGCAAAAATGATCCTGGCTTGTACAGATAGAACATAATTTTCTATGTTTGGTAATCCCCACCCCCCTAAATCTCTGGGAAGTTGTAATATCTCTAGTTTAATTTTGGGTTTTTTCCTGCCCAAATGAAATCAACCATTGCCTTATTAATAGCCTTAATGTCTTCTGATTTCAAAATTACAAACAGCATAGCTGTGGGATATATTATTTTAGGAAGGATGACCATCTTAACAAGATTTATCCTCCCAAAAATGATATTGGAAGAGCCCTCCATCTTGTCAGCATCTCGCACAAATCACCTGTCAGTCCATCGATATTTTGCTTATACACTTGGTTAATGGTTGGTGTAACTTTAATTCCTAAGTATACAAATCCTAAAGGGGCCCATCGGAAAGGTTTAATATATGCAGGTTCACTATCCCCCACCAAGTTGTTCAAGGTCATTATGACAGATTTATCAAAATTCACTTTATATCCAGATAGAAGACCAAAATCCTTAATACATTTAATCAAAACAGGTAGTGAAACAGTTGGATTTGTCAATGTCAGAAGAACATCATCTGCATAAAGCAGAATTTTGTGCTCTTTTTCCTCAATTTTGACCCCATGAACATCTGGATTTTGTCTAATGGCCATAGCCAGAGGCTCAATGGCCAGAGCGAACAAGAGTGGTGAGAGTGGACTACCTTGAGTTGTGCCTCTACCAAGTTGAAAGGTAGAAGACAACAGACCATTTGTTAAGACAGAAGGTATTGGAGTGTTGTATATTATTCTAATCCATCTCATAAAATGTGGTCCAAACCCAAATCTTCTCATAATTTCAAACATGTATTCCCACTCTATCCTATCAAACGCCTTTTCGGCGTCCATAGAAACAACCAACCCCGGAATTTGGTAAAAGTTAACATAATGGATAATATTAAAAAGGCGTCTTGTATTATAATACGAATTCCTCCCCTTAATAAAACCTGTTTGGTCAGCATCTACAATCGAGCACAAAACTTTCTCTAGCCTAAGAGCTAAAACTTTTGAGAGTATCTTATAATCCACGCCTAGAAGGCTGATATGATAGGCCTATAGGATGAACATAGCTCAGGATTTTTATCTGTTTTGGCTATAAGTGTTATATTAGCTCTGTACAAAGTATCTGGTAGTTTTAGTTCCTCAAACAATTTGTTGAACATTCTCAGCAGCAAACTGCTTAATTTTCCCTTCATTACCTTAAAAAACTCCACTGGAAAGCCGTCTGCTCCCGGACTTTTACCGGACTGAAGTGCAGATATAGCTTTATCTACTTCCATCTGCGAATCCAACAAGATAACCTGCTCCTCAGAAAGTCGGGGAAATGTTACATCATTTAAGAAAAATCCTGATAACAGGCTTGTCATGTCAATCTCAGAGCTATACAATGTAGCGTAAAACTCTTTGAAGCTATCATTTATCTTATGATTTTCCATTTGTCTCTCACCATTAGAATCGACAATCGCTGTAATAATAGATTTTGCTGGGGTGTTTTTTGCAAGACGAGCCAAATATCGGTTAGGTTTATTAGCTGACTCAAAAAGTCTTTGTTTGGCAAAAAGAATATCTTTCTCAGCCTTATGCATTATTAAATTTTGGAGAGCTGTCCTAGCGCTTTTAAGCTCATTTAATGTTTCTGTAGATTTAGTACAGTAGAATTGATTTTCCAACTGTTTAATATTATTCTCAATCTCTAACTGCCTTTCTAATCGTTCCTTTCTCTTATGACTTGTGTATGAGATATCATTAGTTTCTCAATAAAATGTTGTTTGTTCATCTAAAATACGTACAAATTTGTCGTCCAACAAAGATACTGTGCTCATTCTCCAAGATGCTGATCGCTCAATATGTCTTAAAGGCTGCATAGCCAATACTACCGGAGCATGGTCAGAGAAAAGTATTATTTTTGAATCCACTAAATGTGATAATAATCCACCTCTCCTTGGTGACGCTTTTGAATATTTCTCTCTGATTATGTTGCAACTAGCAGCGCGATAGGAGACTTGTTTTAAAGAAACTACGGGTGTACGTAGCTCGTTGTCTGCCTTGCTGTGGATGCGGAGAGGTGTCTGTTTTGTAGAATAAATAATTCGCTGACAACGTTATTAATCCGGAAAAACCGAATCTGTGAATATAATGCCAACTTTACTACAGTCTCACAATGCTGTCTGCATGTCTGCAGCGGACGAGAGAGGAGAGAGAGAGCAGAGTTCACTTGAATTATAGTTTTCCCCCAAAGAAATATGCCAGGTGCTTATTATTGTAAAAATATTCTTGCTTTCGCCCCTCTGCAGCGTTCCAGCTCAGGCAGCTATTTGATTGCTGCACTGGTTGCTCCGCTGAAATCATTGCGGTGTTGGTGACACTGATGACGTAGACCTAGGTATATTTAATTACAAATATGACCCCCCCCCCACCCCGCTCTCAGGTAAAACACTCTCAAAGAGGCCCTATGATTGTGGGATTGATTTACTATTTGTCAGATACCACAACCCCTATGGGTAGGTTATTTTCTTTGTCCACCCCCGAGACTCTTGTAGTGTAGCAGGCATTATTGGTCCCTCTTCTTCTCCTGCTGGTGCAGGGTTCTTTTTAATGGGGAAAAAAGGATGGTCCTCTCAGGCATGTATTGATTACAGAGGTCTAAATGACATTACGATCAAGAATCGCTGCGCCATTCCTCTGATTAAGTCAGCTTTTGATCAGATCCAGGGGGCTAAAATTTTCTCCAAGCTGGATCTCTACAAGGCTTACCACCTGGTTCACATTCGTGAGGGTGATGAATGGAAGACTGATTTTAACACTCCTACCGGTCACGGTGATTCCTTTGTGACGCTTTTTGTGCTTACCAATGCTCCTGCTCTCTTCCAAAACCTAGTTAACGAGGTGCTCAGAAACATGGTATGGGATTTTATTTTTTTGTACCTTGACCATATAATAATTTATTCTCTGGATTTGGAGTCCCATAGAAAACACATCAGGTCTGTCTTGCTTCGTCTGCTTCAGAGCCAACAGTTTGTTATGAGAGAGAAGTGTGACTTTCATTTAAACACTGTCGTTTCTGGGTTTTGCTGTTTCCTCCGATCAGATCTCCATGGAGCCCATGAAGGTGCACTCTGTTACCGACTAGCTGATTCCCGGGTATAGAAAGCAATTACAGAGGTTTTATGGTGTTCGCTAATTTTTACTGTAGGTTTATTAAGAACTACAGTCAGGTTGCCACTCCCCTTCACGGTCTCATCTCCTGCTAAGTCAGGTTCTGGTAGTCTTATCAAGCTGATCAGGCATTTCCAAAGGCTCAAGTCGTTATTCACCTCTGCACCTGTTCTGGTGTCACCGGACCCCGAGAGACAATTTATTGTAAAAGTGCATGCTCCCACTACAGGGGTTCTGACGGTTCTGAAGGTTCTGAAGGATGGCAAGATTCACCCTTTTGCCTTTGTCTATAAGAAACTTTCAGCTGCGAAAAAGATTATGATGTTGGGTACAGACAGTTGCTGGCAGTTAAGCTAGCTCTAGAGGAATGGAGATACTGGTTGGAGGGGTCTAAGACTAATTTTCTGGTTTGGACCAATCACAAAAACCTAGAGTATCTCAAGTCTGCCAAAAGACTCAATCCCAGAAAGGCGAGTTGTGCACTTTTTTTTTATTTGATTGCTTTCACTTCTCCCTTTCTTTCAGGCCTGGGACCAAAAATGTCAAACCCAATGCTGTTTCCAGGATTTTTAAAGTGGATGAGGGGAGTTCTGGTTGTGCTGAGGAGTTTTTTTTTGCCAGAGTCTGTAAGATGTTCCAAAACTATGTTTGATATTGAAAATGAAGTCAGACAGGACATCCTTAACCATCCTTCTCCAAGTGTTTGCACTAGTAATAGCTTGTTTGTCCCAGAGTACCTAAGGAAGACAATGTTAAACTTCTGTCATGGCTTTTGTTTGTTCTGTCATTCTGGTGTTTTCAAGACTATCACTTTTGTTCAAGGCTCACTTTTGGTGGCCTTCTTAGTCTTCAGAATTTGCACAAAATTGTGGCAGTCTGTCCCCTCTACAGTTCAAGATGTCCAGAAGGCCTCCATCTGGTTTTCTCCGACGTCTTCCTATTCCCTCTCAGCCGTGGTCTCATACTGCCATGGAGTTTATCACTGGATTATCTTTTTCTGGAGGTAACAAAGTCATCCTCACTGTTGTTGACAGATTCTCTAAGACGGTTCACTGGGTTCCACTGCTCAAGCTCCACTCTTCTATGGAGATGGGGAAGACTCTCATACATGAAGTCTTTCGTTTCCATGGTCTTCCAACAGACATTGTTTCCGACAGGGGTCCCCAGTTTGTTTCCCAATTGAGACCAAGATCAGTATTCTCTTTGAGACCGATTCCACTGAAAGGGCCAGTCAACTGTCCTGAGTCAAACATGCCATTAACTCTCCTCCCTCTAGCGCCAGTGGTCTCTCTCCATTTTGGGTTGTTCTTGGTTTTCAACCACCGGTGTTCACGATCCAGAAGGGGGATTCCCTAAGCCCACCTTTCTGCTCTCAAGTGTCAGCGGACCTGGAGAAAAGCTAGAAAGGCCATTTTTAAGGCCTTGGTTGATCAAGCTGAAACTGCCAACCTTCGCAGGATTCCTACAACAAATTACCAGATGGGTCAGAGGGTTTGGCTTTCCACTAATTATCTCCCCTTTAAGTAGGATAGTAGAAAGCTGACCCCTCGCTTTATCGTCCCGTTCCCTATTTCTAAGGTGGTGAACCCAGGGGGAGTCCACCTCCCTCGTTCATTGAAAGGGCACCCCATGTGTCCTCGGTCAAACCTGTTGTTACCTCTAGGTTTGTTTGATATGTCTTCTGACCACGGCTTGGATTAATGCCCTGTATGTTTTAGTTCTTCTGCATGCTCTGGCTGCTGAAGGACACTGCTCCTCTTCTCTCCTGGATATCTGTTGCCGGCTCAGTAAAAAGCAAGTGTTTTGCTTCTCCTTCTTTTCGGCACAGAGTGAACTTTGTCAGGTTTGTGGCTTTCATGCTCATTATTTTCCATTTTTTGAGATTTGAAGTTAATGACCCAAGCATCTACTCCTGGAGTTTTCAGTGAGTCCACCACAGCAGACAAGTAGCCACACATTACTTCAGTTAATGCTCTTTTCAATGTATCACTGTCTGTTTTGCTGGAATTCTGGGTCCTATGTTCTCAGCCTTCTGACAATATTAAAAGGAACTTCAGTGGTCAGAAGCACAACCCTACACTGACATTATCAATCACGAACAGTGCTCAAAAAAATAAAGTGAACGCTAAAATAACACACCCTAGATCTGAATGAATGAAATATTCTTGTTGAATACTAAGGTGGACAGGAGTATGGAAGTAAAAAAAAACACCTTTACATGTTTGAGAAAACCCTTTTACAAACTCAAGCCCTGTCACACCTTGATTGTATGGCCAGCGTAGGCTTGATGTTACTTCTCTTTTCACATGCATACCTATATCAGAGGAAGTGCTACTAACGCTGTTACATTTTTTAGTAACGAGTAATCTAACTAATTACTTTGACTGTAACTGTAACGCAGTTACCATTGCCGACACCCCATTACTGCACGTTACTCAGGTCCCACAATTAACCTTTTTTTCATGATAGGACTCGTGCGCGCCTTGTCATGAGAGAGGGGAGGATGAGACTGGCTGATGTATAGTGAGATTATGTCTGTCAGTTGGATAGGTGGATGTCTCCGCTGGTGGGTGTTAACGTACAGCATACACAGAAAGATGGAGAATGAGGAAGACTCCAGCAGCAAAACAGCGTTTTCCAGATGGAAATACCGGTGTTACGTCGAGCTGCGTTTCCCCATCACATACGGTTTCCCCTGCATCTCCGCACAGCGCAGGCGGCACGATTCACCGCGCAAGCATCAGGAAACGCACATGCTCCCTAAAGGCGCGCAGCAGTCGCCCTGTGCTTGCGCCACAGGAGAACTATGGAGAGCGTGAACGATCAAATGATAGCCTATATGGAGAAAGGGAGAAATCTGGATGGGTGGATGGATGGATACTCTGCCTTTTCAACCTACTGTATATTTTATTTTAAACATTATTTGATGGCCTTTGTGGCAGGGATGGAGATCCATATTTTATGTCACACACAGAGTATACATCTAGATAGATAGATGGATAGATAGATGTCACAGTATCTATAACAACCCAAACACACAGGCTTTAGAAACACACAGCGAGAAGGGTGGGCTGGGTGGTGAGGGTTACGGGGGTGAGAAACGCAATATTTACTTTTACTAGTAACTAGTTACTTTTATTGTGGAGTAACTCAATTAGTAACTCAGTTACTTTTTGGGAGAAGTAACTAGTAACTATAACTAATTACTTTTTCAAAGTAACGTGCCCAACACTGGTCCTCTCTTTGTTCAGTCTACCATAAATACTCTCCTTGTGCAGTTCCTCAGTGCTGGTTCCTCGTCATACCCAACCCAGTCTCATGGGAAAATGTACCCCCACTACGTTGGTCCACACTGCAAAACGTAGTGGAGGTACATTAATGGCCATTTTTTTGTGGTACTGTTACGTTTCTTCTGCCTATACGCTTTCTATTGTTTTACGTCCTAGTCACGTGACTTTCAAGATTCCAGCTCGGAGAAGAAAAAAAAATATATATATAGATGGCCAACATTCGCTCATTTTTTGTGTGGGAAGATTAATAACTTGAGTTTGTTTTTGCATTAAAATGAGTTTTGATTACATTTCTAGTGAGAAATGTATAGTTTGTTGCCAGAATATTTACTCAGGGAATGTACATATTCACTTGCTTGTTCGTTTCTTGCAAATATTTTTCAAGATAATGTGAAACTGTAACATTTTGGTATAAACATGGCTGAGATTTCTCTAACTTTTAGTGGGAAAATCAATAATTTCAATCAGTTTCTGCATTTAAATTGGCTTTGATTACATTTATAGCGAGAAGTGTAGGGTTTATTTACATAATATTTACTTCGTGAACATACATAATCACCCGCTTGCTAGTTTTTGCTACGGGTTTTCGGATCTCGTCAGGATTATGTGAAATTGCAACGTTTTGGCTGCTACCCATCGCCTAGCATTTAGCTGCCGCCCCGATTCAACATTGAATTCTTTGTGATTTAACTCCATCTGACGGATCAAACCCTCGCCACTGCGTGCGTTGCGTCTGAGGTTGATTTTCAGATCAATGCATTACGTCGTGGCATGGCAGCACAATAATGTGCATGTGGCCAAAAAGTAATAGGGATCAAATTCGGTTCAGAGTCAAGCTATTGGGATCAGGCATCAGGTTCAATTTGCATATTTTCTTAGCCAAAACAAGGATTTGTTGTGCTACTTTAATTTTGAATTGAAAAATGTCCTGAATGGGAAGTCTTCAAACTTGGAAAACAAAGTCCAAAGTTTTTTTTGTTTGTTTGTTTTTTGGAATGATTATGACCTGGATGTCTAAGAATCTTCACCAGCTTATCAGGGAATGAATGCCCACAATGTCTATATTCTCCAAAAGAGAATAACAGAACAGACCTTCAAGAGGCCCTTGTTAAAGCTATGCATATATTTATGCATCTATGCTCTTCAAATAACTTTCTGGTTCGACACAACATTTACATTAAATGGGTTGAGAGGTTGTTCTTTACCAGTAAATACATAAAAGATTCCCAGATGACTGCCGATACAAACTCTCCCCTATAAAACCTAAAACTAATTCTTATAAGAGAGTAAAATCTGTATTAGTTTTCATAAAATGTAGCATATTGTTGTACATAATCGATTGCTTTATTTTTGGTGTCAGCTTTTGGTCAATATGCTAACCTTAAAAGGTCAAAGTGGGAAAATGTAGTAGTAGTAGACAAATTAGCAATTAGAGGAGGCAATAACAATTACAACTCCTTTAGGGAAAGGAATATCATTTATTAAGAGGAAAGAAATTGAAAAATGGCAAAAAAAAAAAGGTGGAATGAAGATAAAAAGGAAGAAGGTTATATAAAGTACAAAAGTCAGTATTAAATAGAAATATTAATGAGAGAAACCGAAGGGAAGAAATAATAATGATCAGATTAAGAGTAGGTCATACTTATTTAAATGACAATTTATACTTAATAGGGAGGAAAAATAATGATAAATGTGAAGGATGTGGAGAGATAGAAAATATAGAACACGTATTGATGAACTGTAAAACATCTGGACCTAAAAGGAAGAAATTGAAAAGAGTTGAAAGGACAGGCCAAGAATGGAGTCTTAAAGGATTATTGGGAAATAAAGGAAATATAAAAGATATTTATAGATTAAGGAAAGCATTATTTATTTATCTTCAGAATACAAAATTAAAAAATAGAATTTAATAGATGTAAAACAATGTTGCTACACACTCATGAACAGTAGGTGGCGGTATGCCTGCCCCTTCCCTAGAGCCCGGTGGGATCGAAAACATTTTGAATGGAAATCAATGGGGAGAAATTAATAAACTTCTGGTCCCAGTCGCTCTCTGTCACTGATTCCAGATATGCTGGTTGTGTATTCAAATTGTTTTTTTGTTTTTTTTTGTTCCTCTTTGGTCAAAATCTGGTCAAAACCCATCAATGAGATCGCACCAAACAGGAAGTTAATTGCACAAAGGATCCGGTAGATTTCCAAATAAAACACATCCGATCTTAACCCATGATCGTTTTTTAACTAGTTTAATTAGTTTCTCCCGTTTGCTACGACGTAATGCATTGATCTGAAAATCAACCTCAGACGCAACGCACGCAGTGGCGAGGGTTTGATCCGTCAGATGGAGTTTAATCACAAAGAATTCAATGTTGAATCGGGGCGGCAGCTAAATGCTAGGCGATGGGTAGCAGCCAAAACGTTGCAATTTCACATAATCCTGACGAGATCTGAAAAACGTAGCAAAAACTAGCAAGCGGGTGATTATGTATGTTCACGAAGTAAATATTATGTAAATAAACCCTACACTTCTCGCTATAAATGTAATCAAAACCCATTTAAATGCAGAAACTGATTGAAATTATTGATTTTCCCACTAAAGGTTAGAGAAATCTCAGCCATGTTTATACCAAAATGTTACAGTTTCACATTATCTTGAAAAATCTTTGCAAGAAACGAACAAGCAAGTGAATATGTACATTCCCTGAGTAAATATTCTGGCAACAAACTATACATTTCTCACTAGAAATGTAATCAAAACTCATTTTAATGCAAAAACAAACTCAAGTTATTAATCTTTCCACAAAAAAATTAGCGAATGTTGGCCATCTATATATATTTTTTTCTTCTCCCAGCTGGAATCTTGAAAGTCACGTGACTGGGACGTAAAAAAATAGAAAGCGTAGCCTATAGGCAGAAGAAACATAACAGTACCACAAAAAAATGGCCATTAATGTACCTCCACTACGTTTTGCAGTGTGGACCAACGTAGTGGGGGTACATTTTCCCATGAGACTGGGTTGTCATACCTCGTCTTACCCTGGCTCCTTGTTATTCTTTTCGCCTGATGTCTCCATGGTTCTGGTTTGTGTCACATTTTTCATGTTGGATTTTTGGACTTTTAGATTCCTGCCTCTGTTACCTGTGTTTACTAATTAAAACTGCAAGAAGTCACCTGTGCCTCTTAGCCTGTGCATTTGGGTCCTCTAAACCAGGGTTTTTCAACTCTGGTCCTCAAGGCACACTGCTCTGCATGTTTTGGATGTTTCTGAGCTTCAGCACACCTGATTCAGATGATTGCAGTTCAGCAAAGCCTGATAATCTGCTATCAATTGATAACAGGTGTGTGAAAGCTGGGAAACATCTAAAACATGCAGGGCAATGTGCCTTGAGGACCAGAGTTGAAAAACACTGCGTCTAAACCACAACCAAACCTTGACAGGTGAATTAAAGATAATACTCAAATTAGAGCTTCTGAGTACCTCATTAGGGAGACCATAAATACCCACAGCTTCATTCTCTTTTTGCTTTATTTTAGAAGAAGTCATCAAGTAAACTGTAGCCACTGTTGGCATATAATTTACTGTCATCATTTTCCTGCTTTTCAACATTTGATCAGGCTCAGCAGATCGACAATTTTCCAATAAAACCTCCAGTTTAATATTTTTGGTCCTTACTTATGCATTTCAATCCAAAACGGATGCAGATTACCAGTTCCTAATTTTCATTTTAAAAACTGGTGAAATTATTTGTTTGAAAAATATATTTTTGAAAAGTAGACAACGTAATAGTCCCAACTAGTTTCTACAATGACCTACACAATTCTTGAAGATTATGAAAATGTAGATGCTCAGGTAAAAAAAATTTTTATAAAGTAACACTACAGATAGGCTTTCCTCCAATTTTCTAATTTCAGAGAGGTTACTTATCATGTGGGTTTGTATTTTTTCAGGAACTCAAAGAATCCCTCCAAAAGATATAGAAAGAATTGACATTTGGATCATGATGGCCCTCTGACTCACACCCTTCCTTTTGATATCTTTAATTAGACTGTGGTAGTAGACAAATCGATAATCCTTTATGATCTCAGGAATTTGTATATATTTTTTCTTTTTGAACTTTATTTAAACAAAGTATTTACAAATCTGTTGAAGGCATAGTAGAGGCAGATTTCAAAAATGGAAGTACAAGGCATTATTGATAAGGAACCAAAAAGTAATGAAATAATTATTAACATTGCAACAAGGGGATTCATGTTAGTATTGATAAACATTGGTGGGCAAACCCATCAGTATTCCAGTCAGGTATTCGTATGATTCGATACATTTAAGAGATTTCAAATATAAATTGAATTCAGTAAAAAAAAAAAAAAAAAACTTTAAAGATTGGGGATGATCTCAGCACTCTTTGTTTATGAATAAAGTTTTTTTGCTAAACACAAAATTAGGTTACAACAGACTTCTATTGTTTTGTTTTTTAATAATATTCTAAAAGTTACCATACCTCTAGAAATAGATTCAGGACGTGCAATTATTTTTTTTTCTTAATATAGAAATTTACAGACAAACGTGGCTGCATAGAGTTTGTAATTCCCCCCAGGTACGACAGGCACAAGTGGCTTTCTCTACCGATGGATTTATTGAATCTTGCTTGTTCAGACTCATAAACCACACCGTGAAAACTAAAAGGCACAAACAATACAATAATTAGCTTACAAAAAATAAAGACAATTAACAAATATGACGACTGCCACAAATAAACAGACTTAATACCTCGTTGGCTGAGTACCAGAATAGAGTGGAATTATTCTTGGTTTTCTTCTTTCTTGCTTTACTTAAACTTTGTGACCGACCTGTGACCGACACCTGCATCAGCTCTCTCTGGAGATCGCTTCTTCTTGGAAAACTAACCTCTACTCTGCATACAAAGCCCCTCCATGCGCCCCCTGGTGGCGCATATCCACATCAGCAATGAAATACACACAAAACAGGCATAAATGAAAAAGTGGCAGCAACAGAGTTTGTTTCTTCAAGTCAGGTTAATATAGCAGAAAATATAGCCAGGGGAAGCATCTCTTCATACAAATATAAAATAGATCTATAACGTAGACTTGCTATAGAGGGTTATTAACATAAACATTCAGATACATAAAACCAAATAAATAAACAAATAGAAAATTATAAGAATAATTATAAGATAAAAACAACGATATCAAATAAAATAATAAAAAAAGTATAACATGAGGGGAGAATTCAGTCTTTGTTTAGCTGTTTACTTCTGTTGGGAGGGGTTTTAGGATATCATACATTTTTTGTGCTTTAGGACTTTTCAGAATCTTTAATGATTTTAAGTATAGCTTAAACTCATAAAAAAAAAAACAAGATTGTGAGATGATTTAGCAATTCTACATTTATGAATGAAAACTTTAGCTAGACATATAATTGTATTAGTGCAGAGCTCATCAGCCTTACTTTGCAATATTAGACCAAAAGTGACTTCGACTCTGGAAATAAAGGTTGGGAATGAAGATAGCTGTTGTTTAATCCATCTATGCAAATCACACCAAAATGTTTGCACGACTGAACATGAGAAGAACACACGGTCTGTAGTTTCGATATAATTTTCACAGAATGTACATGTGTTCATCTATACCATCATCTATACCAAAGCGAAGTCTCAATAATTCTTTAGAGGGGTAAATGTTGTTCGTTATTTTGAAGTGTGTTTCTTTCACCTTTGGGGGTATAGGTAGTGCTAGATACATTGTTCTTAGTTTAGTTATTTAGCTTTTATCAAATTTTTGTAGGATGTTATTTTTATTTTGTCTTTAAGGGTAAAGGTATTCTTAAAACAGCTCTAATAAAATGGTTAGTGCATTTTCTATCCAAAATATTAATCCTTTGAATTGACAGAGCAGCTAATTGTGGAAGAATTGGATAATATGCCAAAGTATTTTTGGTTAAAAAGAAAAATTCTTGGGGTAGTGCTCTATGTAATTTATTAGTCTGACTCTAAAGGTTTGAAATTATGTTTAATGAAAAACTGTTCATAATTATAGAAAACTCTGTTGGTATCCATTAAATCTGCTATGGACCATATATTTCTCCCATAAAAGTCTTCAAAGAATGGAGATTTATTGCGGTGCAGAATATATCTGTTGTCCCAGAGAACAGTTGTGTGGGATGAGAAGTTATGCACATATAACATTTTCCAGTACCAGAGGATTTCTTTGTGAAACTGACAGTGTTATTGGCAATTTGTCTACAATAAAGTCCGCTCTCAGAAGAAATTACAATCCTCCAACTTTCTTGAACAAGGTCCTTGTAATACAAAACCAAAAGGAATTGCTGTGTTTGATCCAAGATTTTAACCAATTTATTTTTATGGTCCCATTTAGGCAGTCAAAATCAAAAACTTTGAGACCTCCCCCGTTTGTCTTTAACCGTACTACTTTTCTTCATATGTGGTCTGTTTCTCCAAATGAAATTTAAGTTGATTTGGTTAATAGATTTAATTAATCTGTTTGAAATGGCATTGGACTAGGCCGGGTAGATACATCTAGATAAGCATTCCGTCTTAGCCAGGTAGATTCGTACGTACCTATAGGGATTGATAAATCCCTCTGTAGCCATAAGTTTAGTCGTGACTTGTATTCTTCTATTTTAGTTCTACATTCAGAAGTTGGCTTCGTTTTTGGTCTCTGGATAAGTGTATCCCCAGATATTTAATTTCAGGTTCATTAGGGATATTACAGATGTTTTTCAGTGGCGTCTCATGTACAGCCAGCATTTCACACTTTTTTAGGTTTAATGTTAGCCCTGAGACTTTGGAGACTTTTTTGACTTTAGCTGTAGTTTTTTTTAAATTTGGTGTCTATCTTTCAAGAATATTGTTGTCATCTGCTAGTTGGCTGATTATGTCTGTGCCAAGTACATTAAGTTTTTTAATATCAGTACAGTTCTTAATATAGATAGTTAGCATTTCTTTGGCTCAGATAAACAGGTATGGTGAGATGGGGCAGCCCTGAGGAATACCCACATTAACCTTGAAGCTTGGGGTGGTACCACTGCGCCGTAGGACACAACTGCTAATATCTCGATACAGTCCACGGATAAATTCTCTAAACTTGACACCGAATCCAAAGTGTTTAATAGTCGAAAGAATAAACGGATGCTCCACGGAGTCAAACGCTTTGTAGAAGTCTAGAAAGAGAAGGGGACCATCATCTTCTATTCTATATTCAATGATGTCCATTACCAATCTATTATTATTATGGATTGATCTTCCCTTTAAGAATCCTGACTGTGTATCTGCAATTAGATCTAAAATCCCTGTTTGGAGACGAGACTTGAAGATGTAAGTTAGAAGTTTGAAGTCTGAATTTCTTAGTATAATGGGTCTTCTGTCATCTATGATTCTGGGATCTTTCCCAGGTTTTGGAATTCAGACACAGGGGCGCCTCTAGAAATATTTCATAGGGGTGGCCAAATGGGGGCTCTTAAATTCTTGGGGTGGAACACAGAAACATAATTTCAGGGTTTTATTCTACTGCTGTGGTAAAACTGCCTGTGGAAAACTATCATAAAGATCTAAGTAAACACCTACTCATATCCTTTGGCTTATTGTGTGATTATTAATGTTACTAATGTGCACAGACATAAACCAGTTAACATTTTGAGTCAAACAATAGTTGTGTTTTATTTTTTTTATTTGAAATAAGTTGTACATTTATTCATTTTTTGAAAACATAAAATTACTACCGGTCCAGGAACAGGTGGAACACCTGCTTTCACTGAGTTCTGCCATGTTTCTGTCATCAAAGGTGCTGACTGTCCCTGGTCTGCTGCTGTTTGATGCTTTTCCTCATCACTGTTCTTTACTAAAGCTGCTCTGTGTCCTCATCATGCTGCTTGATCTGTTTCTCTCCTCCTCCTCCTCCTCCTCTCTCTTCTTCTCCTCCTCCTTCCTATTTCTTTCTCCTCTTCTTCCATCCTCCTTATCTCTCTCCTCCTCCTCCTCCTCCTCCTCCTCCTTCTTCTCATCTCTCTTCTGCTCCTCCTCCTCTTTCTCTCTCCTCCTCCTCCTCCTCCATCCTCCTCCTTCTCCTCCTCTCTCTTCTCCTCCTCCTGCTCCTCCTCACTGGTTATCTGTTTCTCCCCTGTCATCTCTTTCTCTGCTTCTGCTGTAATTCTCTTCTTAAAATCAGAACAGATGTCTGTGGACTTTCTCTTCATGTCTGAAATCCACAATCACCAACTCATCCAGTTAGCTACATAACTATGTCAAAAACACACTAAAAGCTGCTTTAGCAGTATAATGTTACAGTTCACATATCCCCCTTTTCTTTTAAAAACAAATGATTTGACTTATTTATTTACTGTTAGTTTTATATGCTTTCTCACCGTTAAAGCGGGCACGGGCTAAGCCGTAGTTCTCAGAGCGCACAAGAGCAATCTGTACCAGTAGCTCATTTGCGAATGCGCAAGCAAATATCAGGTAGGGGAGAGGGAGAGCATGAGCACTACGGCGTGCGAGAAGGACAGGGAGAGCGGCTGCTATGCTGGGTGCATAATGGGGTGAAACGCTAAACCGATGCTACTACAATTTACACTGGCCAGTCGGGGGGCCAGTGGGGTGGCCGTGGCCACCCTGGGCCACCCCCTGGTGGCGCCCTTGTTCAGACCCCATGTCTCATTGTTGGTGAAAGCCCACAGGTTTCAAATATTTCAGTAAAACCTTGTAGCAGCAGATCTCCTTAATCTGTCCAAAAGTGTCTGTAAAAGTCTCCTGTGAGACCATCAGATCCGGGGACTTTGTTAAGAGAGAGACGACCAATCACTGCATCAAGTTCTTTAATTGTTATTGGATTATTACATTTTTGTTTGAGGCCTTCCTCCACTTTGGGAATATGTTTGCCTGTTTCAAGAAAAAAAAACTTCACAATTGGGATTAAGATGACGCCACACGTCTACTAGACTTTGTTCATTACAAAAACTGTTAAATATTTTGTTTTGATAACTCTAATTATGTTTAGAAGGCGATTCATCATAAAATTCATCTTGGAAGAGGTTAAGATCTCCAGCAATTACAACATTGTTGGTTAAATAAAGTTATCTTAGGTGTTCGAAGTTTAGGGTTATTTTTTCTAGCAATAATTTGTTCTGGTTTGGAGTATTATAACTATATATATATATATATATATATATATATATATATATATATATATATATATATATATATATATATATATATATATATATATATATATATATATATATATATATATATATATATATATATATTCAGCAAAATGAGAGTTAGGATATCCAGACAGATGGTGAGGAATTTACGGAAGCATAATCCTGTCACGTGAGAAAATACATTTTTGCTAAATATATTGTATAAAGTTGATAATTATATTGTATAAACATGATAATTTTATTGTGTAAACGTGATAATTATATTATATAAATGTAATATTATATTGTATCAACGTGATAATTATATGCTTTATTCAGTAGTAACCGCGAGACTCATTTCAGATGAAGAACTTTGTGCTCCAAGTGGGTTTTTGAAGAAAGTGGAGAGAGGATGGCTGAACAGATGGACACCGCTTTACTGCGATTTCTTGTCTGTCAGTTTCTGAAGGTGGCACTCCAAGTAAATGTTTGGTTGAACATGATAACTACTCCAGGTAATCGTGAGACGTTTTCACTCTGCATGTCATCTCCTCAGCAGCACAATGGCGAGTTTATTGGAGTTGATCAAGTTTTGCTTTATTGTCGGTCTAGGACATGGAGAGATACTGATGCTGCTGCACCCTGGATGAGATCAGTATTAGCATGCACACATTGAGAAGAATCCTGCAAAGAATTGGACTCTACAGAAGAAAACATCAATTAGATCCTCTAGATGTGTCAGCCTTCCTCATTGACCAGCTTGAGTGATATGGAAGCCTGCACGGATATACGTTTCACCACCTTAAATGTGTTCAACATTGATATGTTGTGACTCAGAATACAGTGAGACATCTGCTATCATTTCTGTTGATAGATCCAGAAGTTTTGAGAAGTGATTTTCAAAAACATTTATTTGATATAAATGTTAATTATTTTTATAAGCAGTAGTAGTGTATACAGTGGGAAGAACAAGTATTTGATACACTGTTGATTTTTCAGGTTTTCCCACTTGCAAAGCTTGTAGAAGACTGTAATTTTTATCATAGGCACTCTTCACTTGTGAGGAATGGAATCTAAAACAAAAATCCAGAAAAACACAATGTATGATTTTTAAATAATTAATTTCCATTTTATTGTGTGAAATAAGTATTTGATACACCAGAAAAATGAAACTTAATATTTGGTTCAGAAACCTTTGTTTGCAATTACAGAGATCAGACGTTTCCTGTAGATCTTGACCAGGTTTGCACACACTGCAGCAGGGATTTACTTTTAACTTTGTGTCAACAACAACCATTAGTTTTTTACAAAAAGCATAACTGTTTTAATTGTCTAAAATCTCTAAGGAAGTCCATTTTTAAAATGTCCAATTTATCCTCCCCTGCCCTCAGATCTTAATAAAAAGAATAAAAATAAGCTGAGAATTTTTTGTCACCTTGTTGAATGGCAGAGCTCAGTCTTGAACACAGCACTTTCCTTCAAGACTGACAATGATTGTTTAATACTTTCAACTACTTTAGATCACCAATGAAATGTAAAATAATACCAAATATGGGTAATAATATGTTGAAACTCCAAAAGAGGTTTGATCCATAAGAAATGGTGCAATACAGTTTGTTCGATGGGAGTTGCCATATGTCGTCATAAGAAGGTGCCGGACCCCGAACAGATCTGGTACCTACACCCATAGACATATATGCAGAGTAGATCCCGCATCGACTGCACTCGTCTATAGAGGCTGACGAGATTTAGGGGTGCCATCTTGAGGCGGTCGACTGCTCTGCTTAGTGTAATGTGTTGACCGGGCACAGAATCAATTTTAGTCAACTATAACACGCTGAATATTGAACTCATTTTCACATAGGTTTTTCTGGAAACTTTTAAACCATAGCCATTATACCAAATGGTTCAGTGCATTTAAATATTCTTTGTGTGGTTAAAAGTAATATAATATTCAGACAGAATGTATGTATGTTGCAAATAACAGACATACATTTAAATCATTTTTTTTGGGTTACACTAATTAGTATAAAGTAAAACCTTTTTTACATGTTAAAGGACAAATGTAAAATATGTAGACTGTAAATATATTTTTATTATTATTATGTCCATGTAACATAACTAAATGAGATTGGATTAACTTAAATATCTCTTGTTAATTGTAATCTATTGTATCTAGTTGGGTCAATTCACATTGTGTAAACGTAATACAAGTTCATAAAGTTAGATTACCTTAACAATTTTGTTTTTAACTTACATAAAAAAAATTGTGGAACCTGTTGACAAAAATATTTTAAATAAAGTCAATGTTAAATTTTTATGAGTGCATGGTATCCCAGGGCAACAGGACAATTTAAAAACAACAGGATAGTTAAAACAACGGGAAAGTTTAAGTTACTGTAGAAGTGGTTGGAGGGTGGAGATGTCCTTATTTAAGACTTGGAGGAAAAACTGTTCAGGTGCCTGGTGGTTCTGGTCTTGATGGATCTGAACCTTCAACCTGATAGGAGAGATGTGAGCTGGGTCCCCCACTATCCTGCTGGCCTTCTGGGATCTTCTATTGGGCAGAATAGCTCCTGTTGGAAGCATGTGAAGCGGCTTGCTCTTCACACGATGCCCCATGATTCAATAATCCTCCTTACAACATAAGCATCTTTTCTATTGCAATGTAATGTTGACAGTTCATAAGACACGATATGATCATTAAATAAAAATGTGGTGCCAAAATCAAGTGAAATACTTTTCTAATACCATTTCTGATTGCTTTGGGGATAATGTAAATTTAAACATTATAAGTTTCATTTAATGTTTATTCAATGTAATGTTAAAGAAGGGAAACCAAAATATTTCTGGTCGGGCTAAGACAAATATGAAACCCTATATTACTATTTTGTCTGGTAAATATTTCTCAGTTTTTGAATTTTTATGTTGTTAAAAATCTCTTGAATATGACAATGTTGTCTTCATTTAAAAGCCAAAGCACACAAGAAAGGTGAGAACATCTTTGGTATTGTCAACCAAAGATGAAATAGTATGGCCTTTTCTAAATTTTACGAATGAATGTCATTGCATTATTCCTGTAAATTAAAGCTGACAATAACACAGCCAATAAAATAATCTAATCAGGAGACATGTAAATATTAGATTCCAGTCTCCTTTTAAATGTAAGTGTAAAAGGTGGTGTTATTTTGTTGACAAAATGAAATTTTCTTTTTCTAACATGTTTTCTACTTTTAAACAGTTTGTCGTGGAAGATTTGGAAGAACCTGGAGGAAGGGGAAATGAGTATTTGGCATCCTTGGTATAAAAGACACAAGAAGACGACCCATCCTGAAGCTTGTGACAAAACAATCCTAGCGTTGCCTGATCCCAATTACAGGTATACGCCGATAAGGGTCCATTATCATCACAGATCAGTGGAGGGTGTACATGACTGCTTTGGCTGATAATGGATATGTTCACTATTTAATCACAGCAGGTCATTTGTAAATGTTTAAGTCTATATTGTAGGTGACAATACACAGAACATTGAGAGTACCTGATTTAACTACAAATCCCTGGTTTGGAGACTGCGTGGAAATAGAACAGAGAACTCAACACACCTTGCGACTATAGAATGGACACACTGGCTGACAAAGTCACATAAGAATGGTCCACTTGTCCGCTTGCTCCATGACATATGCAAAGAGCACAATGTGTAAAATATATGTATTCTTTAGAATAGAGGGATATTTCTTTGTGTTTGGATTTGGCTTTTTATCTGTAGATTCTTGAATAAATACCCCCCCTTTTTTTTCTGTAGTTTTTGTCAATCTTCAATGTTTTGGAGACGTTACATTGCTATAAAATGATAGAAATTGCACCTAAATGATTAAGTGAATGCGTAATTTATTAGTAGGAGTTCAAAAAGGTATGATGCTTCACTTTATTTCAAGATACACAAAAATATTAGGTAATGGTCTGATACTGCTTAAGTAATGATTAGATAATCAGTTAGTACATGGTATAATGCATCCCTTTACTTCAGGGTACACAAAAACAGTAGATAATTGTCATATACTGCTTAAGTAATGATTAGTTAATCAGTTAGTACTTGGTATGATGCTTCACTTTACTTCAGGGTTCACAAAAACAGGTGGATGGTCAGGTACTGCTTAAGTAAAGACTGGTTAATTAGTAAGTACTTGGTACAGAGCTAAACTACATGGAGTTTGCAAAAAAAAATAACAAAACAAATATTTAGAGAATGATTTGGTACGAAGTAATAGATAGTTAAGATGACAGCAGTTCAAAAATAAAAAAAATGCTATTGTCTTTCATCAAAAAGTATTAAAATAGAGATAATCTGATTAAATCAGTAATCACTGACAATGACAAGCTCTGACCTCACTGCTGTAAGTTTTATTCAGAAATTACATAAAGAATATTTCCTCTGTTTCTTTGCTAACTAACCTGTTGAACCCCAATAAAGCTTGGCCCTCTGTCCTCCAGTAAATACAGGTTAATAAAGCTCCTCTTTCCTCCATAAAAGACATTTCATCCCAGCGTTTTGTTTCCCGAGCCCATAACATCATCAATGACCCCTAACATCTCCACCATAGACTGTTCTCTCTGCTGTCCTTGAGGAAGAGGCTTCGTAGCATTCGATGCAGGTCCAGCAGATACAGAAACAGTTTCTTCCCCACTGCCATCAGGCAGCTGAACTGTTAAAAACAAACAAAAAGAAAAAATCTCTAACTCACGTCACAGAATCTATATCACACTGGTAACACCAAACCAAAGATACAGCATATTTGCACCAAATATATTTATGCTCTGAACTTCCATATCAATGCATTTTTTGCAACATGTTTTTGTCTCCCACACTGTTTACATTTGATCACTGCTTGTCTCTTTATTGAATGGAAATGTTCATTTATTTGAAAAGCTGTACTAAACAAAATTTGGCTTTGTATACACAGAGTCTAAGTGTTCTCCTGGTTAGTAATAATTTACTACTCCAACTACCAATTAGTTCCTGATTGTTTGATTTCCTTAAAAATAGACATAATTCCCCCAATAAGGCTTTACTGTGTGCTCCTCACTAAGTACTGGGTAATATGGCTGGGCAGTGCTTTTCCCAGTCAGGTCTGGTTTTTAAAATTGGAGGGTGTATTCCAGTAGCATATTATGAGGCTAAGTTGTGTGTTCCCCAGTAAGTGATGGTTGGTTTCCCATTAGTTCTGGATGAATTCCCAAGGTGTTCTATAGAGGTTAGTCAAATTTTGTCTAACTCATTGTAAAATGTTACAGCAATGGGAAGGTTTTCTTTATAGATATACACATTTGCAGCCATAATATGAAATGATACAGAAGAAAGAATGAAATGTAAGATTTAGTTTGATTAAACTGACATTTTTGGTTATATTTGAAACATAAGCATAAACTACCAATTTGACTAGCTTATTAAACTGAATATCAAAGCATGGTTTACTGGTCAGCGTTTTCTAGTGTCACATTTTGCAGCCAAAATTCATCTGAGTCTTCACTAGCCTTATTGGTTTAAACACTGAAATGTTTGACAATTCTACTTTTCAAAATGGTTCAAGCTCAAATTATCTAGTGAGAATCTAAAGCAAAAACTAATTTTCAAGTCATGCAACTGATTCTCAATGAAATTTAAGCTAGAAATATGACTGGACTATTTTTACTTATCTGTAAGCTTTGGTGTAGACAATTTTGTTTCTGGCTGCATTTCATATATATATATATATATATATATATATATATATATATATATATATATATATATATATATATATATATATATATATATATATATATATATATATATATATATATATATATATATATATATATATATATTATGCTGAAATGTATAACTGAGCCATAAGGTAATCAAACTCCATCCTCAAAAAGGTTTTCTTTAATTAGCTCCATCCATGTTCTCATAAAATTTGACCAGCTTCCCTGTCAATGCAAAATAAAATCCCCATGGTATGATGTTTCCACCCTAATGTTTTTGTAAGAATGGTCAGCCATAAGTCCAAGTTTTGCAAATAGATTATAAAGTTTACCGATTGTCATTTCTGACCAGGGGTCCATTTCATGCAGCAGGTTTGACAAACTCAGATTCAAATCCACAGCTCTAAATTGATCTAGCATAATGTGGGGAACTCAGTTTTTGGTTTGACTATGGCTTCCATGAATTTAGTCAATCAACTCTAAGTAGGTCCATTCAGAATTGAACACATGCGTAACAAAGAGCCATTATCAGTGGAGCCCCGATTTGACAAATCACCATGACGACAGGCAACAGGAAGTACTTTATTCACCCTACTGGAACTTAAGATTTTAATGAAGAAATGAAAAAAAAGGAGAATGTTTATAAAACACAGAGAAACAGTGCTACAGCTGCAAAGGAGGGCAAGATGGTTTAAGGAAAATATTGTTGCATTCATTAATGATTAAGTTTATATGAAGTGGCAGGCCATTTTTTCATTTATTAAAAGTTCTCTCCTCTCTGTTTCATTTGTAGATCACTAAAATAAGTTTCTTCTTGATAAAAATCCCACTCCTAGACTAAACTGTAATAATTTATTTTCTCAATGATGTTTTTGGAGCAGAAACTAAATTTTGGAAAATAAAAAAATGGATTTATAGTAGTATGAAAAAAAATTAAATATCTAGAAATGTTTACATATTTTAAGTGGCCATTTTGACATTTATCAGCTTGACTGAATATGTATTTATGATTTCTGTGATACATTTCTCCATAATCAAAATAATGAAGATACTCACTAGTAACAACAGGAATATAGAGATCTGAAATTAATTTCTAGACATCCAGGATCTTTATTCTAGATGTGAAGTATGTAATTTTGACAAGGAAAAGGTTTTTGTCAGATATAAGGAATATATATTCAGTAAAACAATTACATATCAATACAGCGTGCGACCACAACATTATGGGTTTATTTCGTGAATGGTAGTGGATCAAAGTATCTATTTAGGTCAAATCACCTGGCAACATTTAAATATTAAGTCTAAAAACATTCTAGATAGGATCAGTGTATTATGTTGTGGGGTCCCTCCTCATATTGATTCTGTCATCTTTTACACAGCAAATACTATGTTGCAAACTTGTACTTTTCAGATGTTATATAGAACAGTTCCAAGAGATGTTAAAACTGAAGGATACTGTATTTAGAAAAAAAAATAGTTCTCTACAGTTCTTCATAAAAGAAAATACAAAAGAAAATACAGAGTTAGCTTAATTGATAAAGTAAACTAATGAAATCCAGTTGATCCAAATCAATTTATTGAGTCTATAAGGTTAAAAACTTTAATAAATTCAGTCACACGAAATTCAGTTATTTATAAATTATTGAAGAAATTAATTTAAGTTGGAGCTGATTTTTCTTTTTAGCGTTGATCACAATGGAGAAGAAAATAATTTTGAATTAAAAAACCCCAAAAAACCCAATTAAATGAAACTAAAATTGAAATGAAAATGATTCAATATTAGTTGACTCTTGGATTTAACTGAATAAATTGAATTGATTACATTAGTGAACACCAGTGTTGGGCAAGCTACTTGTCCAGTGTAGTGAGCTAAGCTATCAGTTACTCAGCAACAAATTAAGCTTCACTACACCAAAGCTACCACCTAAAGAATTATAGCAAGCTAAGTTACACTAATGTGTTAAAAGTAGCTTAACTACATCAGAAGCTACTTAACGTTGTACCAACCTAATGTCAATTCAAAATGAGTCTGATGCACTGGTTAAAACATTTATTAAAGATCAGCCAATGACATAACACAGTGTAAACATTGCTTTATTATCAGCATATTAAAATAAAAACTGAAGTAATTACTAATAGACAAACTAGTAAACAATCTGATGTTATTAGAACCAAATTAAAGGTACTGTGTAGTGTTCTACACATGGAGACATGGCTATGAGTTTGCATTCAATGGTTATCTCTAGGGAAAACAAAACCCTACAAAAGGCATCTTATTTCTTTAGGGTCTCCCTTAGAGAAAACTTCTTCAGACCTCAATTAAACAGTCGATTCAAGGAACAAATAAAAACTGTTTACAAAAAAGGTGAAAAAATAAAGAAGGTAATTAAGTGATACATATATTTATGTCTCACCATATACCTTTATTTCTACCTACATATTTATTCATTGTATTTTTGGGGGCAATTAATTGAATGCTTATTTATTTATTTATTGAGCATTTATTTATTTATGTATTTATTTTATATACGGTAGAGCTGTTCCTCCATAAATAAAAAAATCTTGTCTGTGCAAAGCCTAAAAACAGATTTATGTAAACATCCTGTCAGGTAAACTAGGCCATGAAAATACAATATGGAAGTTTCACTACTGCTCTCTAATTAGAGTATCTTAGTGGCACAAATGGGAGAATTATCCTGCCATAATGCAAGAGCACATCATTTCAATTTGAGAAAAGAATTTCATCTTCTTGAACTCAAAACTTATAATGCTCACACTCAAAACATGGGCTCTCTCTCAAATATTTTCTCTTCTCTCTTTGTTTCTTCTCTCAGATTTAATGCTTCTTACACAGATATTTTCTCCTCTCGCTTCGCTTGCCTCCTTCTCTTCGCGCACAATCCGCGCTCTGCACGAGTCTCAGATACGCTCGCAAACCCGTAGGCTCTGCTTGCGGATTTTTTTTTTTTTTTGCTCTCTCGGACTGCAGTTGGATCGTCGCCTAGCAACCATTCCAGCCAATAGAACGACAGCCTGGGAAAGGGTGTGCTTGTTTAACCCTACGGAGTGTGCCTGTGCTACTACGCCCCTTATAAGAGCGTCAGCTGAAACTGCTATTTACTGTAGCTTGTGGCTGATTGTTGTTTCAAAATAGAAAACCTGGTTTCATTTCTTAGTTATGCCCTGGATTTTGTAGCGTTTGTGGACGCTACATCGCTACTTGATCAAAACAATAACGTCACTACAGGAAAGTTACTTCATAAATAAAGCAGCGACGCTACGATCAAGCTACTGGAAAATGTAGTTAAACTAATAGCTTCGCTACATGTAGCGGCGCTACTGCCCATCACTGGTGAACATTGTGTGCTATGTGTTAAGACTCACTTTTTACACTGAGATCTGTGGAGTATGAGGTTTCTCCAGTGGCAAACTGTGTAGTACAAGTCAAAGGTTTTCTGTTGTCTTCCCGAGATCCAATAAATGTTAGATTGGACTTGGATGTAGTTATAACTAACTTGTTAGTAGTTTGTTACTTCACTCTGCATGTCTGAATAGTTCCATTCAATTGTCAGTCTATTTTTTTTGCACTTGTAGGACACAGAACAAATCACACTCTTTGCCACACCCTCTGTCAACTCTCCTGGTGATTCATTCATTTTGATTTCTTCATTAGGACATTTAACAAAGCAAATTGAGAGTTTTTTTTATTTATTTTATTTTACCTTCTAAGGAATATTTAAAGTAACAGAATTTAAATACCAACATCTATATTTATACTTATATTCGACATGTATTTGAAGCTCGCTTTTGGCACTCTGTCCACCAGCATATCTCACAGTGCACTCCACCCTGCTGTGGTCTTCCTGAACAGTCCATGTTCTTTCAATTTTTCTTTCCCAAATCCCTTCTGACACTGGGGTGTCGAAAATGTGGTCTGTTCCAGGTATCCCATCCAGAGACAGGGCAGGGGGTGCAGCAAAACATGTATGCTGCACTATACAGGCAACTCTGCTTTTTTCCCCCACCCTAGGGAGATCAATTATGCTCAGTTGTGGAGCTTGTGCATGGTCTATAAGGTCAAAGAAAGATTTTAAGTTAATCGATTATGACACGTAGGTAGATCCCAGAAAAAGAGGAAAGGGAAAAATGGCCCAGAATTTAGCATAAATGATTATTTTCTTTTTTGACAATTATATATCTAATTATCAGTGTTGGGCAAGCTACTTGTCCAGTGTAGTGAGCTAAGCTATCAGTTACTCAACAATAAATTAAGCTTCACTACACAAAAGCTACCACCTAAAGAATTATAGCAAGCTAAGTTACACTAATGTGTTAAAAGTAGCTTAACTACATCAGAAGCTACTTAACGTTGTACCAACCTAATGTCAATTCAAAATGAGTCTGATGCACTGGTTAAAATATGTATTAAAGATCAGCCAATGACATAACACAGTGTAAACATTGCTTTATGATCAGCATATTAAAATAAAAACTAAAGTAATTACTAGTAGACAAACTAGTAAACAATCTGCTGTTATTAGAACCAAATTAAAGGTACTGTGTAGTGTTCTACACACCGAGACATGGCTATGAGTTTGCATTCATTGGACATCTCTAGGGAAAACGAAACCCTACAAAAGACCTCAATTAAACAGTTGATTCAAGTAACAAACAAAACTGTTTACAAAAGAAGGTGAAAAAATAAAGAAGCTAATTAAGAGATACATATATATATATATATATATATACAGGTGCTGGTCATAAAATTAGAATATCATGAAAAAGTAGATTGATTTCAGTAATTCCATTTAAAAAGTGAAACTTGTATATTATATTCATACATTACATACAAACTCATATATTTCAGATGTTTATTTTGTTTAATTTTGATGATTACAAATGACAACAAATGAAAATCTCAAATTCATCATATCAGAAAATTAGAATATTACTGAAGACCAATAAAAACAAAGGATTTATAGAAATGTTGGCCAACTGAAAAGTATGAACATGAAAAGTATGAGCATGTACAGCACTCAGTATTTAGTTGGGCCTCCTTTGGCCTGTATTACTGCAGCAATGCGGCGTGGCATGGAGTCGATCAGTCTGTGGCACTGCTCAGGTGTTATGATAGCCCAGGTTGCTCTAATAGTGGCTTTTAGCTCTTCTGAATTGTTGGGTCTGGTGTATTGCATCTTCTTCTTCACAATACCCCATAGATTTTCTATGGGGTTAAGGTCAGGAGAGTTTGCTGGCCAATTAAGAACAGGGATACCATGGTCCTTCAACCAGGTACTGGTAGCTTTGGCACTGTGTGCAGGTGCCAAGTCCTGTTGGAAAATGAAATCTGCATCTCCAAAAAGTTGGTCAGCTGCAGGAAGCATGAAGTGCTCTAAAACTTCCTGGTATGTGGCTGCGTTGACCCTGGACCTCAGAAAACACAATGGACCAACACCAGCAGATGACATGGCACCCCAAACCATCACTGACTGTGGAAACTTTACACTGGACTTCAAGCAACGTGGATGAAGTGCCTCTCTTCTTTTCCTCCAGACTCTGGGACCTTGATTTCCAAAGGAAATGAAAAATTTACTTTCATCAGAGAACATGACTTTGGACCACTCACCAGCAGTCCAGTCCTGTTTCTCTTTAGCCCAGGCAAGACGCTTCTGACGCTGTCTGTGGTTCAAGAGTGGCTTGACACAAGGAATGCGACAGCAGAAACCCATGTCTTTCATACGTCTGTGTGTGGTGGTTCTTGAAGCACTCACTCCAGCTGCAGTCCACTCTTTGTGAATCTCCCCCACATTTTTGAATGGGTTTTGTTTCACAATCCTCTCCAGGGTGCGGTTATCTCTCTTGCTTATACACTTTTTTCGACCACATCTTTTCCTTCCCTTCGCCTCTCTATTAATGTGCTTGGACACTGAGCTCTGTGAACAGCCAGCCTCTTTAGCGATGACCTTTTGTGTCTTGCCCTCCTTGTGCAAGGTGTCGATGGTCGTCTTTTGGACAACTGTCAAGTCAGCAGTCTTCCCCATGATTGTGTAGCCTATAGAACTAGACTGAAAGACCATTTAAAGGCTTTTGCAGGTGGTTTGAGTTAATTAGCTGATTAGAGTGTGGTACCGGGGGCCATCAATTTTGAACCTTTTCACAATATTCTAATTTTCTGATATGATGAATTTGAGATTTTCATTTGTTGTCATTTGTAATCATCAAAATTAAACAAAATAAACATCTGAAATATATGAGTTTGTATGTAATGTATGAATATAATATACAAGTTTCACTTTTTAAATGGAATTACTGAAATCAATCTACTTTTTCATGATATTCTAATTTTATGACCAGCACCTGTATATATGTCTCACCATATAATTTAATTTCTACCTACATATTTATTCATTGTATTTTTGGAGGCAATTAATTGAGTGCTTATTTATTTATTTATTGAGCATTTATTTATTTATGTATTTATTTTATATACGGTAGAGCTGTTCCTCCAGCCTAAAAACAGATTTATGTAAACATCCTGTCAGGTAAACTAGGCCATGAAAATACAATATCGAAGTTTCACTACTGCTCTCTAATTAGAGTATCTTAGTGGCACATAGATATGGGAGAATTATCCTGCCATAATGCAAGAGCACATAACTTCAATTAGAGAAAAGAATTTCATCTTCTTGCTCTCAAAACTTATAATGCTCACACTCAAAACATGCGCTCTCTCTCAAATATTTTCTCTTCTTTCTCAAATCTTTGTTTCTTCTCTCAGATTTAATGCTTCTTGCACAGATATTTTCTCCTCTCGCTTGCCTCCTTCTCTTCGCGCACAAACCGCGCTCTGTTACACTCGCAAACCCGTAGGCTCTGCTTGCGGATTTGTTTTGCTCTCAGACTGCAGTTGGATTGTTGCCTAGCAACCTTTCCAGCTAATAGAACGACAGCCTCGGAAAGGGTGCGCTTGTTTAACCCTACTGAGTGTGCCTGTGCTACTACGCCACTTATAAGAGCGTCAGCTGAAACTGCTATTTACAGTAGTTTTGTGGCTGATTGTTGTTTAGAAATAGAAAACCTGGTTTCATTTCTTAGTTTTGCCCTGGATTTTGTAGCGTTTGTGGACGCTACGTCACTACTTGATCAAAACAATAACGTCGCTACAGGAAAGTTACTTGATAAATAAAGCAGCGACGCTACGGTCAAGCTACTGGAAAATGTAGTTAAACTAATAGCTTCGCTACATGTAGCGGCGCTACTGCCCATCACTGCTAATTATATATGTATATACTTACCGGAAACCATAATCTCAGTGCTTTTATCCAAAAATGAGTGTCCCTGTGAATGGTAGGAAGTAATTGGGTGCTCATCGATCCATGGGTAAAGTCGTTCCTGATTGTGATACATCTCCAGCCTTTCTATTTTAAGGCTACAATTCCCCTCTGACACAGAGCCTGTTAAACTTGTTTTCCCATCATATCTGTTCAAAATATTTCCTCCTTTTTGGTTGAATACAGCTGGATAGCCATTACTCTGGTACAAGTACCATAAAACTTGGAGGCCACCTGGCTGGGAATTACTGTAGGTAAACTTGCAAGGAATGATGATACATGACCCTTTTAATCCTGTCAAGCTTCTTGGAGTAGTGACAGACCATCCCAGATTGAGCATGTTTCCTGAAAAAAGCAAAATCCAAAGGGTAACAATTTTTGTTACATATTAGAATTAGCATTATCAATAAATAGTAACAGATATGCTAAGGAGAAAACTGTAAGCCTACATCTATATTCGCAACTTTATGTTGCTACTAGAGTGTCTTGTCTTTCTTTGTGCCTTGTGGCTGCTAAATGAATAGGCTGTTGTTTGCAATTAGCTATATTGACTCTTAAATCTTGACTCGCCATGTGTAATTCTTGCAATTCTAGACAATCAGAGTGATTCCATTGAATGCATTGCGGTGCATTCTAGAGGTGCCGGAAGCTGTTTTATTTTAGCCGCTTGATTGTTCAGGCAGAAAGACAATTGGTGAAAAACAAAGTTGATGAAAAGCAAAGTAGATCCTGTCAAGTTCAGAAATAAAAAAACTGCATGTGCAGACTGTGGATCACGTTGCCTGTTTTTTTATGTAATAAAAGATATGAAATAAATCAATCCAAAAATTGTCATATACAACGGGATAAATAAGTATTAAACATGCCACCATTTCTCTCAGTACATATATTTCTAGAGGCATTATTAACCTATTTTCACCACATGTGGGTAACAATCCATGCAATTCACACATGCAAAGAAATCAAACCATAAATGTCCAGAGCTTAAGTTATGTTTACCAAGGTGAAATCAGGGAAAGTGTACTGAAAACACTTACTGGAATGTATTTAATACTTTGTACAAAAGCTTTTGTTGGCAATGACAGCTTCAAGACACCTTCTGCGTGGAGAAATTAGTCACATGCGTTGCTTAGGTGTGACTTCAGCCCATTCTTCCACACCAACAGTCTTCAAATCTTGAAGGTTTCATTGGCTTTTTCTATGAACTGATCTTTAGTTATTTCCATAGATTTCATATTGGATTCAAGTCAGGTGATTGGGCCATTCTTTGAGAGTGTCCTTGGCTGTCTGTTTGGGATCATATTCTTTCCGAAATGTCCACCTATGTTTTATCTTCATCATCCTCTTAGATGGCAGCAGATGTTTATCAAGAATGTCTCTTTACATTTTTCTGTTAATCCTTACTTCAATTATTTAAAGTTTACCAGACTCATATGCTGAAAAACAGCCCCACAACAAAATGTTCTAACCTCCAAACTTCACTGTTGGTCTGATGTTTTTGGGGTGAAGTGCAGTGCCATTTGACCCCCAAACGGGATGTGTATTATGGCATCCAAAAAGATAAATTTGGCTTCATCTGATCAGACTAAATTCTCCCAGTATTTCACAAGCTTTTTTAAATGTTGTGAAGCAATCTTTAAACGAGCTTCAACATGCTTTTTCTTCACCAATGGAGTCTTCTGTGGTGAGCATGCATGCAGGCCGTGGTAGTTGAGTGCATTACTTATTTTTTTTTTCTTTGAAAAAATTATACCTGCTAATTTCAGGTCTTTCTGAAGCTTTCGACAGGTGGGCTCTGGCTCTTGGACAACTCTTCTGATAATTATTTTCCCTCCTCTTTCAGAAATCTTGCCAGGAGCACCTGGTCATGGTTGTTAATGGTGGAATGATGTACTTTCCACTTCCGGATTATGGTCCCAATAATGCTCACTGGAACATTCAGAAGTTTAGAAATCTTTCTGTAACTAATGCTATCATTATGATTTGCAACACTAAGGTTGCGATGGTCTTGAGAAAGCTCTTTACTTTAACCATCATGAGATGTTTCTTGTGTGATAACAGAGACACCTTTTTATAAGTCATCCTTTGAGACTGAACCAGCTGATATTAGTTAATTACGGCTGGTGACTTGGCTTTCCATGTCTTTTTGCCCCTCCCTTCCTTTATATGTTCAATACTTTTTCCCTGTTCCATTCCACATTATTACAACTCACTTAATTTCTGGAAATCTATGGTTTGATTTCTTTGTATGTGTGGACGGCATGGATTGATACGAACATCTGACATGTCAATAGCACCTCTAGTAATATACTGAGAGAAATGGTGGTGTGCTTAATAATTATTTTACCTGATGTATGTGGGATAAAATGCTATAGTGGAGGATATTTCTGTCAAATTGTATATAAAATTGCAGTGCTGTGTTTGACGCAGGTTTCTCAGCTAAAGAACGTCTTAATGACAATCCTTAAATTGTTTTAGAAAAAACAAGAAAGAAAAAAAATTTTTTAAGAAAAAATTATGTATTTAAATTTTCTCCACCATACAATGCTTGCTTTAAAGGAGGGAAAATCTAAGGTTATATCAGGATCACACATTCATGACATATCACAATAATAAAAAAAAAAAAACATTACATTCTACACATTTTAAATTCGGGAAATATTTTCTAGAGACTAGTTATAATAAAAATCTAAATACTTTAATATTTTAAATACAAATAGTGATTGGTGCCTACTTTTTACCAATATGGGGATACTCCTATCCTGGGTTGATCGTCCAGGAAAATGTGCAGAACATCTCAGATGATTTCCATGGTCTTTGGCTGATGGTGTGAATGTCAGTGTAGAAGTAGTTTTCCACCAAGTACCATCTTTGTAAGTATTGCTGGTAGCTGGCATGTTAGCATAGTTCCAAGTAAACGTCGGTTTATTGTTAGAGCAAGTGTATGAAACAGAACATGTTACCGTGCTTGCAACTCCTTCAAGATATTCACTTGATGAGGAGCTGATAGTCAATGATGAAAAAGAACCTGAAATAAAAAGAGGAGAATCATGACTGAAACACATTTACAGACATTTGGTTGATGATTTAGATATTAAGAGTTATCACTAACATTCTGCATAAAGGGTTTCAGATTTTTCTGCTGTTTTACCACCTGGATGCCTGACAGTGCACTCCACAACTTGGTAGTTTCTATCTAAGACTAAATCTGTTGTTAAAGAGGTTATAATAGTGCCATCAGACATCACATTGTGAGTTAAATATTCATTTCTCAGTGGGATGTTCAAGTAAAGATTTGGGCGATTGGTGGAGCATGTGTGTTCAGCAGAACATTTTACAGTTACAGTATTTCCAGCTTTTCTTTCACCGGTGATCGTAATCTCTGGATCCTTTGGTGAGCCTATGGAAGAAATGTAGAGACTTGAAAATATATCTTACAACTTATTATGTAATTGTGTTCAAGGTTTTAACTGAGAGCATACCAACTACTTCAATCGTCACAGTTGTCTCATAGAATGCACATGTGCTACTGCCAACATTTTCTGGATCCACCCAAGGATAAAGCTTCTGTCTGTGGTCATTCCATTTCACAGTTTCAATCTTAAGGTTGCAAGATTTCCGATATCCTAATACGCTGGTTCTTCCTTTATATAATGGTATGACATCATTTGGGTACCACTTGTCATAGACCAAAGGATATCCCCTGCTTACATACTAGTACCAAACCACTCGATCGGGTCTTCTAGGTGGATTCCAATAATAGTCAAAGCTGCAAGGGATGGTGAGGCAGGAGCCCAACAATCCCTTGATGTGTTTTGGCATTTTAACATCCCAGGCCTGGGATGTGCCGTAAAGAGAACCTGCAAGAAATAAAAACTCTGAAGTAAAAATGCATTACTTATTTCCAATGCAGATGGCATATAATGTCACACTATAGAATATTAAAATATAAAAGTACCCAAAATACAGAAGTGCACGACGAAGTGGCTAATCATCTTGACATAAGGGTATCTGTAAGAAAGGAAGAATATTAGTAAATTAATTATAAAAAAAAAGGTTTAAAAAACACTTTTTAAAAAAGCATATGCAAATTAACCCTGATCATTTTCTTGCTCTACTGGCTCTAAAAAACACACCCATCATGGGATTGGATTTTTCTCCTGCACAATTACTGATGGGCAGAGTCCTAAGAAGCAGTTTACCCAGCTCAAACGCAATGTTTAAATTAGCAATTCTAAAAAGTGCACAGTCTCTACTTCAATGCCACAAAAGAAAGCAGGGCCGTTTCAAAGTATTTAGGGGCACAAAAACAAATTCACTTGAAGTGTTATGCCCCTTCCGCAATATTCTGATAACAATGTACTTCTGTGTCATGAAAATCACTGAATTTGAATGTTCAAACTCTCCAAGATGTTACATCTTTCATACCTAACTTTTTGTTCACTTTAAAACATTCACATATCGTACAATGAATTGTGTGCTAAAGCTTCTGATGCAGTGAAAATTCCTGTTACTCATATTTTAAAATATTATAAGCATTTTGTGATTGATATCCATACATAAAGAAATACATTTCACTAGAATACATTTTTCTTAAATTGCATCTATTTTTTACATCTGTGCTTTTCACTTCTCAATTAATTCTCCAAATTTTCCGTTTTAAGAGCTTTCTGGATGCTTTTTTTGATATGATTCATTACACTAGAACTTCTTTCACAATCAGCAGTAGATGCTTTAAATGTAGCACAAATATCCACCAGCTGTTAGCTCTCCTTTAGTTTCTCACATCTAAGTGCTGCAGCCACCATATCTGAGAATGTGCAGACTGACTCCTGAGTATGATTTTGCTTCATTGTGTACTTGAATTTAGCAGGAAAATAAAGTATAGACGGAGCATTGCGCTGCTCTATGAACTGATGCGTCTGGTGTGTGCATGTTGAATAGCAGGGCTTTTACAAACCGGGCAGTTTCATTGTTCTGGAAGCCTAGATTAGTAAACAATTTGGGCCACCACATATTTATCTTCCCTTTGGATTATTTATTTATGCATCTGTAGCGGTTTTTGATGTGCTGAATAAGAACTTGTGCTGAACTTTTTTTAAAGGACACTGATGTTTTAATAAACATGTTCATCCAACTCTTAAATGTATTATTATATTAAAAAAATTGTAGTTCAGAAGGTATTACAGTACCTTTTTGTACTTTCTTAAGATTTTGTTTAGGAGTGTGATGTACAGAGTTCTGCATGTGCATGTCAAGTTTGGAATTTCCACAGTTGCTGAATAAACACTTCTAATAAATCACAACTTAAAGGTATAATGGAGGATCTTCGCAAAAAAAGACCCATGCTCTCCACTTGTGCAAAAAAATTGCATATGCACAACCCTGTACCCGCTCTCGAGAGGGAATGTCTATTAAAAAGAGCATGCTTTAGCAAATTTCTCCTCATGCTCGCTCTGTTTAATAGTTGCTGTTTGCTGTTTGCATTATTTTCCAAAAGAAGATTTGCAATTTTTTCATTATGTCAGACTCACCACCAGTAAATGAAAATGGGGACCAGCACATAGGACGGCCTTACGTAAATAAATAATCAGAATGATTGACAATTAGGAGGACCACTTATTTTAATGATTTTGTTGAAAGAGGACATCTTCCACAATACCCTTAAAGTACAGTTATGGGTTTCTTTAAATGCATCTTTATACATGTGTTGTCAACATATGACTTACACCAGCCTAATGAGTTTTATATGAAAAAAGACTATACATGCTTGTTTGTCCCTGGCACTTCAGCACACTGTTCCAGTTGGCATGTCAATCAGAGATCTGTGCTTGTCTTAGGTCAGATTTTCTTTTTTTAAGTGTCGTATTACAGGAACTCTTCCATGGACAAAATATTTGTTGTGTCATTAAAAGTAAATGCTATGGTGTCTAGGACATCATTACTGTGTTTACATTAATGAATATTATAATGTGCTATTTTCTGCACTTTGAAGCTACTGTGTACAGGTAGAATAACATGAAAAAAGTACTTGAACCTCAAATGACTAGTGGTGGTAGAAAGTAACAAAGTACATTTACTTGATTGATGTACTTACAGTACGTACCTTTTTTGAGTATCTTTACATTATTTGAGTAATTTGTTGTAGGGGTACTTTTAAACTTTCACTCCACTTCATTTTAAAGTCAGATATTGTACTTTCTACTCCACTACATTGCCAAGAAGCTGCTAGTTACTTTTGCTCAGGTTAACTTTGTAATCTGCTGTTGCTGTTTTTCTTTCTTAAAATGCAATTTCAACATAGCAGATAGCAGCCCTTAGGACTAATTTTGGACACCACTGTTTTAGAGATGTGCAAGAAATTCCCAAAATGTAAGAATTTCAGGGCAGTTTACAAATTTTATGAAGGTATCAGTTGTTGCCATGTGGTCAAGTCGCCAGTAGGATGAGGTCTCAAATCAGAGCTAGAGTTTCTTTAAAATTTTGTAAAAGAAATTAGTAAAATAAATACCAATCGTGTTTAAAGGTTAAGACCCAAAACTTGGAAATTTATATGTTGGTTGTAGCTTTTTTTTCTTCTTTGAAATAACAGAGTTCTACCAGAACCTTTCTTGCATTTCATATGAAGCTGAAATACATAAAAAAAGAAGATGTGTGTAAAGTTGTTTGGGTGTACCCAAACCTTGTGGTTTTGAGGAAGACAAAGTCATTCAAGCATAAGAAATGAACATAAAAACATAATAATGGTAACATAAGACACAAGTCTACATGTACTTTCAACAGCTGTCATGACAACACAATAGTACAAATTTCAGTAAAGCAGTACAGAAAAAAACAGAATGTTTAATTTAAGAATATTAAAAGATAAATAAAAATTTTATGGGGAAAATTATATTATTGAATTTAAATATTAATCGTTTCATCTAGAATCTAAATGAATATCTATTTAACTTTTTTGTATTCTTTAATGAGCAGTTGGTCAACATTGTAGAAAGTGCTTAAAAAAAATTTACCATGACTTTTAAATTTTTAAAAACTTTAAAAAAACTATTTAATGTGTTACTTAGAAATAATTCATAGATCTACAGGTGCTGGTCATAAAATTAGAATATCATGAAAAAGTAGATTGATTTCAGTAATTCCATTTAAAAAGTGAAACTTGTATATTATATTCATACATTACATACAAACTCATATATTTCAGATGTTTATTTTGTTTAATTTTGATGATTACAATTGACAACAAATGAAAATCTCAAATTCATCATATCAGAAAATTAGAATATTACTGAAGACCAATAAAAACAAAGGATTTATAGAAATGTTGGCCAACTGAAAAGTATGAACATGAAAAGTATGAGCATGTACAGCACTCAGTATTTAGTTGGGCCTCCTTTGGCCTGTATTACTGCAGCAATGCGGCGTGGCATGGAGTCGATCAGTCTGTGGCACTGCTCAGGTGTTATGATAGCCCAGGTTGCTCTAATAGTGGCTTTTAGCTCTTCTGAATTGTTGGGTCTGGTGTATTGCATCTTCTTCTTCACAATACCCCATAGATTTTCTATGGGGTTAAGGTCAGGAGAGTTTGCTGGCCAATTAAGAACAGGGATACCATGGTCCTTCAACCAGGTACTGGTAGCTTTGGCACTGTGTGCAGGTGCCAAGTCCTGTTGGAAAATGAAATCTGCATCTCCAAAAAGTTGGTCAGCTGCAGGAAGCATGAAGTGCTCTAAAACTTCCTGGTATGTGGCTGCGTTGACCCTGGACCTCAGAAAACACAATGGACCAACACCAGCAGATGACATGGCACCCCAAACCATCACTGACTGTGGAAACTTTACACTGGACTTCAAGCAACGTGGATGAAGTGCCTCTCTTCTTTTCCTCCAGACTCTGGGACCTTGATTTCCAAAGGAAATGCAAAATTTACTTTCATCAGAGAACATGACTTTGGACCACTCACCAGCAGTCCAGTCCTGTTTCTCTTTAGCCCAGGCAAGACGCTTCTGACGCTGTCTGTGGTTCAAGAGTGGCTTGACACAAGGAATGCGACAGCAGAAACCCATGTCTTTCATACGTCTGTGTGTGGTGGTTCTTGAAGCACTCACTCCAGCTGCAGTCCACTCTTTGTGAATCTCCCCCACATTTTTGAATGGGTTTTGTTTCACAATCCTCTCCAGGGTGCGGTTATCTCTCTTGCTTGTACACTTTTTTCGACCACATCTTTTCCTTCCCTTCGCCTCTCTATTAATGTGCTTGGACACTGAGCTCTGTGAACAGCCAGCCTCTTTAGCGATGACCTTTTGTGTCTTGCCCTCCTTGTGCAAGGTGTCGATGGTCGTCTTTTGGACAACTGTCAAGTCAGCAGTCTTCCCCATGATTGTGTAGCCTATAGAACTAGACTGAAAGACAATTTAAAGGCTTTTGCAGGTGGTTTGAGTTAATTAGCTGATTAGAGTGTGGCACCAGGGGCCATCAATTTTGAACCTTTTCACAATATTCTAATTTTCTGATATGATGAATTTGAGATTTTCATTTGTTGTCATTTGTAATCATCAAAATTAAACAAAATAAACATCTGAAATATATGAGTTTGTATGTAATGTATGAATATAATATACAAGTTTCACTTTTTAAATGGAATTACTGAAATCAATCTACTTTTTCATGATATTCTAATTTTATGACCAGCACCTGTATATTCATCAAAAGAAAATTCAGTAGCAAGGACCACTCCTAAACTTAATATGAGTTTAAAGGTTTGACTGAATGGAGTATGAAGGGGTGAAAGAATGAGGTATTTAGGGATGAATGTATGAAATGATGAAGCAATGAGGGTTCAAGGGATGAAAGTAAGAGGGGATGAAGGGGTGAGGAGATGAAGGGAGAAAGGGAAGAGGGGATGAAGGAAGGAGTGGATTAGGGGATGAAGGGATGAGGGATGAAGGAATTAGGGATTAAGGGTTGAGGGATACGGGGAGGAAGGGATGAAGGGTTGAGGGATGAGGGGAGAAAGGCATAAAGGGATGAGGAAATATAGGGATGAAGGAATGAGGGATGAAGGGATGAGAGGAGGAAGGGAAGAAGGGATGAAGGGAGGAAAGAATAAAGGGATGAGCGGGTGGGAGTATGGGGGTGGGCATCATCTGAGGAGTAAACAGAATGCGTGAAGATGTCTGTGTGGGAGTATGATCTCCCAGAGAATTTGGTTCTGGTTCATTTCTCTGAGCTCGCATTGAACCCCCTAGATGGACCATGCAACAGAGAAGAACAAGATGAGGTAATGAGATTAACAGAGAGAAAAAAGGGAAAATGGTGGAGGGAATGAGGGGTTGACGAATCATAACAGACTTAGAGGAAGGGGTGAGTGGAGTATAAATAGAGTACTAAATAATTGGAAAGGTGGTTTGGATGTGGGCCTGCTCCCGAACTTAAGTTAGCCTATTAACTCCCTTTCCCTAGCAAGGACCACACCAAAACTTAATATCAGTTTAAAGGTTTATTGATTGAATGGAGGATGAAGGGATGAAAAAATCTTGAATAAAGGGATGAGGGTATGGAAGCATGAAGGGATGAGGGATCAAAGGTTGAAAGGGAGAGAGGATGAAGGGGTATTGGACGAAGGGATGAACGATGAAGGAAGGAAGAGATTAGGGATGAAGCGAGGAAGGGATGAGGGGATGAAGGATGAGGGGATGAAGGGATGAAAGGATAACGGATGTAGGGGGAAGGGATGAGGTGAGGAAGGGTTGAGGGATGAAAGGGTAAGAGAGTTGGATCTGGGAGGTACTTGTTCTGAAATCCAGATCGGTCTAAATTTTCACAAATATACATATGTGATTCATACAGGCACAGGACAAGATTCACACATGCACAGAATGATTCATTGAAACACCAAAAAAAAAAAATCCACAGCCACAGTACAAGATCCATACATGCACAGAACAAGATTCACCAAAGTATTTCTGGTCCATAAACAATTATAAATTAAATGAAAAAATACCAGTGGTCTTTAAGCTACAATGCATTTGTGTGTGGTTTTTGAGAATTCATTGACATGCCTCAATACATAAATGCATTTTTTTAAGCAGAGCTCCCTTGTATAAACCAATCACAAGAAAGTACTCCACGGATGTCCCCCAGATCCGACATCTTCCGCTCCGCCTGCTCCGTTCCAGACCGCCAGCGCAAAGCAAAGCCTACATCCTCCGCTGTTCCTCCTGACTTGCTCCGCTCAAACGTCCTTGGAGTTCAAGGAGAGCATGCGCTATATTATTTAATTCATAGGACAAAAACATGCAGTAATGAACTTTTAATTTAATATGAAATAATTAAATCTCACGATCAGCATCAATAGCACACGTTTCTATCCAAACATTTTATTTTTCTTGTGGGTCTTTGTAATAATTGTAGGGATAAAAATACAAAATCTGTTTGTTCTCTACTTCCAACTCAACATCTCTTCATCCTTGCCTGTGATAAGAAGTTTCTATTGAAGTTGTGAGAGGCACTTTTGAAAGGACTGGATTTGATTAAACTTTTAAGCCTCTCTGTATAAAATAAATATTTTGATAGAGATGAGAAATCTGCTTCCTGGTATGTACCAGTAATTTGCATCCAATAATTTAAATAAACAGTCTTAGTTTTTGGGAATAAATAATGCTACATTTACACTGCGAGCAGCAGAGGCAGCAGAAGCAACTAGTTTACATGCAAAGTCAATGGTTGACGCAAATCTTGGCGCAGCAAAAGGTCCCGTAGCGCGTTTTGAGCAGCCGAAGCAGCGCGTCATGAGCATCTGGCGCATCTGATGTGCTTCAGAAGCAGCAACTGTGGGAGTTGGAAAATTCTTACTTATGCTGCTCAACACGCCACAACAACCATTTACAGAAGCTGATCTGGGAGCTGGCAGGGAGACAGACACAGCGCTGCACATGCAGATCGCTTTGATCACTCATCTGAAACAATTTATTACTGCCTAGCATTTAACATTTATTAAAGTACCTACCAGTAAAATATGTTCAATTTTATTATTCTGGTGCCTGCAGTTTGGATTACATTCTTGAAAAACACCTTCCAGACGCCGTGAACAGTTGTGGAAAACCGCGAAGAGGCGACTGGGCCAGAGGCTGCTCTTGAACTGGGTTCCTAGTGACAGAGCTCGGCTGGTGTATGGGGGTCTGAGCCGCTCCGACAGAGAAATAATATTTGAAGGCACTATTGTAATCAGGATGAACTGACTGCACAGGTGAAGTTTTCAGGGGGACTTTTTCCTTAAAAACATATTAAAACTACATTTTGGGATCACAGCAAATATAGCTGCCATTGTTACAGGCAAAGAAAGGATAGGTTAGCTCCGCTCAACATGCATCAGACCCACTTTTCGACCGACCAGCTGCAGCAGCAAAGATGCCTCAGCCACGCATCAGAACTAAACTACAAGCATCAAAAATGAAGTAGCAAATGCATTTTTGCTGCTGCACCTGCTTGCGGTGTGAAAGTAGCATAAGAATTATGCTCTAATTTGTATTTACCAATCTGTCGTTACCATATTTGACAAACCGGATTTTCTCACACTTTTTTTTTTTACAAAAAAAATTACAAATACTTTGTTACTGTGCTTAAATACACTTTTTAAGTATCTATACCTTACTCCATTACTTAGTTTTCTTCCTACTTCTGACTTCTACTCATTACATTTTCACACATGTATCTGTACTTTCTATTCCTTACATTTTTAAAACAAATGTTACTTTTGGCTTCGGTTTAATGCAGAGGGCACGGATTAGCGGACCGCGGTCTTGATCTTGACCCACCTGCTGGCTAATCTGGACCCAACCTGATTTAAAACACTTAAATTACCACATGTTTTCTGACGACAGAGTCTAAAAGCCACTTGCGCCGCTTCTCCTGTTACCCAGAAATCCCACATTCTCTCTCATTGCTTCGCCCCGCAGGGCTCCAGACTTCCTGCGCAAAGCAAAGCCTACAGCCTCTGCTGTTCCTCCTGTATTGCTGCGCTCCGACTTATCCTCAGAGCTCGAGGAGAGCATTCCCGATATTATCATTAAATTAGTCGTAGCAAAACATGCAGAAATAACCCTTAATTCGATATGACATATTTAAAAAATCCCCATCAGCATCCAGCATATGTGTGGTTTCTGATGGAGATGAGAAATCTGCTTCCTGGTCTGTTGAGGTACCCAGGGCCGGCGATTGCTATAGGCGAGCTAGGCAATTGCCTAGGGCGACAAATGTGTTGGGGGCGCCCTCTAGCGTCGCCCTTAGGCTTACTTCCCATTAATCATAGAATTAGAAAAAAAAGCGAATTAAACCGGTTATGAAGCGTCCGTCAGTTTGACTTAACCTTACGTATATATAAATAGCAAAATATGAACAAATAAATATACCACCGTTTTTTTATTTATTTTTTCACATTTAAGAGAAAATCGGAAAAGATTCTGATCACTTTTCAAGCGCCCTCCAACCAGGAAGTCATGATGTCAGAACGGGAGCGTTCATGGCGGTCTACTGCACTAAATGCGATAGCCAAAACGAGAAATCTGAAAGCAAAATTTCGACTTCAACCGAGCGATTCCTACCAGGAGACCATTCTGATGTATTGGAGGAAGAATATTTGTGTCTGGAGCCTCACATGTTTGACCCAGTTGTTTCAGATGAAGAGAAGTTAGCGGACGAACAACAGCGAGTCGGACAATGAGTGGAGATTGGACATCAGGAGATTAGATGAATGGTAGGACAAGTTTTTTCTTTTAACAGTTCAAACATTTTTTTTGTATGTTGACATCATTTTTTTCTCAGTATATATGCAGCAGAATTATGTGCTATATTATTAGCTTGAGAATGGGTAGAAGATACTAATATAAATAAAATATTTTATAGTGATTATCTGCATTGAGTATTCAAAAGGGATGTACAAATAATCATCAAAATATATGAAGTTATGGCTGTTCATCATAGAATATGTGAACAAAAAAAAAAAACAACAACTTCAAACTTTTAATTTTGTAATGGTATTCATAAAAGCACTTTTGTTTGTAGAGGGTTAATCCTTTCTTTAATCACTAATCAATGTCAGAAATCAGGGTAAATATACCTGATATATTTTATTTAGAGGAAAATTTTGTTTATCTCATTTCTATTTATGTTCAAATGATTTAATTGAACTGGAACAGAAAATTTAATTTAATGTTTATCAATTACTTTTTTATGTAGTCCTTGGTTGAAGAATTTCTTAAATTTATTATTTTTTATTGTTATTTGGTAATTTCTGAAATTGATTTATTTAATATTTGTTTAATGTGTGTGTGTGTTCATTCAATGATTCAATCCAGTTTTTTAGTTATACTTTACCTAAGTGTCCTTACAGATGGTTAAAAGTGTTTTTGCACAGTCCTAACTTTGAGTGTGTAATAAATTATTTAAAATAATAAAAAAGAAAAGGTACTGAAACCTATTCTGGTATTTGTCTATGCATCACTCCATGCTAAGTTACAGTTTTTTCTGAATGCTTAAACACAACCTTGATTCTTATAGCACAATTTCTAAAACTATTAATACTTATAGCAATTCCACTCACTGAGTTCACAAAACTAAAAGAACAAACACTGCTTTGCACTCAATTTGCAATTTTGTAACACACACTTTGCACTACTGTAGGCACAATTCGATGCTAAAAACAGTACTGGTATTTCGCACGGCAAAAGTGGAGGGGGGGGGCAAAACTCAATCTCGCCTAGGGCAACTAGAACCGGCCCTGGAGGTACCAATAGTTTGCATCCAATCTTTTAAATAAACCGGAATGTTTTTCTTAATTTTATAAGAATTATGTCTTTATGTATGTCTGATTTTTCCATTCAAACCCAGGTTTAAAGCCTTGCAGGGCCGCCTAAAGCCCACTGCTCTCATTAAGCCAGAAAAAAGAAAGAAATATAACAAACTGTAAGTTCAGGCGTTTTATACAATATGTGAATCAGGAAATTGTCTATATACCAAACTGAACGATAGTTGTTCTCTACTTAAAAAACCCTTTAGATTTTAAAATGGAAAAACATTTTATATTTTTTATATTTTTTTATTTAAAAATTCAATGTATAACATTAAAGCATAAATACCAAATTTTAGTAACAGATAATAATTAAAAATGTCTCCGGACCTTTACTGGTTGATGATTTTCTTTATTCAGACCCCACTGATTTATAATTGGTTACCCCTGGTTTAATGTTTATAAATATTTATTTCACGGCTTGTGCGGCATCCAATGCAGAACATTGGTGCCATCCATATCTAGTGAAAACGAGTGTAATTGGATGAGCAAACACTCATTGGTTAGTTAAAGGAAATCTTCAGAAGCAAGCAGGCGTTCTTTAATGTGCAAACGTGAATTGTCTATGCCATGCTACCATGTTAGATTCAGAAAAAAGACGTTTAAATGTCTGAAAGGTCGGACACAGGTGAGAGCGTATCGAGAGATGGAGAAAAACAATATCTCCCTCATCCTTGGTCTTATGTCAAAGGATTTTTCGAAATAGTCGAAAAATTGAGATTTCAGTTCTAATAGTGGCATCTGGCTGTTTTTTTTTTTTTTAGGTTACTTTATACATTTATAATTTAAGTAGATTTTGGAGCACATACTTTTTCACTTTTACTTGAGTAAAGAGGTCAAGTTGATACTTCAACTTTTACCAGAGTGTTTTTAAACTGCAGTATACATACTTCTACTTAAGTAACAAATGTTTGTACTTTTGACACCACTCCTGATGTCATGACTATTTACACAGTATTTTATTTGCTCTTTGTGTGTTTTATTTTTTGCAATCATGCTTTTTTTTGTATTGTCCTCATTTTATAACCTGAATGTGCCTATTCTAATTGATACCTGCACAGCATTTTTCACTTGAGAAATTAATATGTCTTAATTTCTGCAGTTTCACTTTCAAAAGTCATGTTTATATAAAAAAAAAATATAGATTACTCTTGAAACTTTTTATTGAGTTTTTTCTTATGTAAATTAACACATGATAAAGCATGACAGTTCCTTATGCAGTTTTATTGCGGGTGCTGATAATAAAAAAAAAAAAACAGAACATTCATAGCAGGCAAAATGCCTGTAAGTTAATACAAATACAATTATGACATTTACATAATTTTCCATTTGGTTTCCAATTTATTTTCTAAATTAACAGATCACCTTGTAAACACCTTAAATTGGAGTATTGTGAAATCCTGTGTTTGTTTCAGGTGAGGGTTTTGCTGCAGCGTTTTGGACCAACTTCTGTGAACAAGGGCATTTTTGTTGATCCTCACATTCTTATTTTGAGACCACTCATCTTTATCAGATAAGAAAAAGGAATACGAAAAGAGGAAAGAAAACAAAAGAAAACAGTTAAATTGCGAGTGGCCTTTCATACAGGGCTTGTTACCGTGGTCCTCATAAAGTTTCTCCTTCATGCTAGTGACTTGCTTTAGCTATTCTGTTTCTTATCTTCAACAAGATATAACAGCCTTTCACACTAATGGCACACTGTTCTTCCCCCACATTTAACCCACCCATTCCTCTAGAAATGGCATATGTATTATTAGAGCTGGTTTTAGTAAGTTCAGTGCAAGGATGATGCAATAGTTTCTGCTCTGCTTGCAGTTCTGCTTTTCTGATGTTATTCAGCCACAGATATAAAAAACACACTTACTGAAATACCCAATAACATATTAATGATGTCGTCCTTTCTGTTATCTGTCACAATTTCTTTTAACATTTCAAACACAGTAAATATTCTTGGTCTGTTTTTGATCTGACCAAGTATCACTGAGCACCACACTGTTTCTGTCCCTGTGTTGCAGTGGTTGCTAAGCCTTATCATTATTATTATTTATTTGCCCTGTTTTGATCAGATTATATGTCTAATCTTAAGGAGCACTCGCAATGTTAAACAGTAGCTATTACATATAATTGTATATCCTCTAGGACAGGCATCCCCAACCTCGGTCCTCGAGGCCTGTTGTCCTGCAGATTTTAGAGGTTTCCCTGCTTTATCACAGCTGATTATAATGATTGCAGTAGACCAAATGACTGTTAATCAGCTTTCAATTAAAATCAGCTGTGCTTGAGCAAGGAAACCTCTAAAACCTGCAGGACAGCGGGCCTTGAGGATCGAGGTTGGGGATGCCTGCTCTAGGGGAGTTTGTTTTTTAGAATCATGGTGTTTTTCTATTTTCTTATCTTTATTCCCTAAAAATGAATTTTCTAATTTATAACACCACAGTATTTTTTCATCTCATAAGTGATTTGTCTTAATTTCTACAGCTTAGCCTAACCTTACCTACTACACTTTAATGTAAAAGTCAATACATCTGTATATAAGCCATCCTGATTGTACATATTACACCTCAAATCTCTGTGTTACTCCCTTGTATTTTTTATTTTTTTATTTCTTATTTGTATTTTGTTTTTCATTGTGTGTGATACATGTACACTTGCACCTTAATCCCTATTTATCTTGATATACTGTATACACCTTGATATACTGTATATACAGTATATTGTTTATATTGCACCTTTTTCCTCCTTGCTTGCACCTTCTTTAATTACTTTGCCAATATGTGACCAGTGAATTTCTCCACTGTGAGATCAATAAAGCTCATCTAATCTGCAACACACATGCAGACAACCTTGTGGTCACTAACCTGTGTTTCCTTTTACAGAGGGCAGAGGGGGGCAGAGGGCGCTTGAACACATACCCCTTTGCCACTTGATGGCCAAAGTGCCCTATTATCAATGTTTTTGTGTGAGTGTATGCGTGTGGGTGTGTGTGTGTGTGTGTGTCTGTGTGTGTGTAAGCACCATTTTGGTACCGTAGTGCTACATTAGGTCCTTTAACAATAAGAGAGACCTAGTGAATCAGAACCCAGGGAACAGAGAACAGATTTTCCTGCTTCACAACGGTAGGCAGCAGCTTGACAAAGCCATAATGGCAAGTATTTTACATCCAAGTAGTATGCAGTTCTTCATACACACACACACACACACGCACACATCAATTTGGCATCTGTATCAGCCGAAGCTGCACAGCCAGGTATCGGTATCGGGGCAAAAATAAGGCATTGGCGCAACACAAAAAAAGTCAATTTCTTTGCTCCACCCCACAGTCTCGTGATTGCAGTCTCGTGATTTATTTTCCATTTTGTATTATATTTAAGCAGTCTTTAGTTACTCTCTGTTGCCCCCTTGTGCCAGTCTCCTTCCCCCTAGCTCCCTTCTAGTCACTTCAATCAACACCTGCTCCTTATCAGCTGATTACCCCAGTCTTTGTTCTGCCTCCCATATATATAATATCCCTGTGCAGTTCTTCAGTGCTGGTCCCTTGTTGTTTCTTTGTTCCCATGTGTGTTTTCCATGACATTTCTGTGAATTTTTTGTTTTCAGTATTTTGTTTTAGACTTTGTTTCTGTCGCCTTTGGGATTTTGATTAAACCTACAAGAACTAATATCTGCCTCCCTTATCTCTGCATTTGGGTCCTCAACCAACCTCCACCCTCACGTTGACAGCCCCAGGATTTGATAATATAGATGAACAGCTAATATACTACATTGCACCTGATTACACTGCTGATGCAATAGGCGATATGCCAAACATTAGCCAGCAGTAGAAAGCAGCCTCATTCACAAAAAGGTTTTATTATACTAAAGGTAAAAATATAAATATATCTTTACCTGATCATAATTTTGGCCAATGTTCTCACAACCTGCTTTAAGCCAGATTTTTAGAAAAAGTAATATTTGATCAAATTCTATCCAAAAATTATATTATTTCCCGTTTTTAACAACCTTATAGTAAAAGATATTCCACTTTTACAAAGGTGATACGATTAAGTGGCAAATGATACAAAGCACTGGATAATCAAAAGTGTTATGTAGCGGGCCTATCAGACTTTTTGCCAAAGTTATTAAACATAATTAAAAAAGATTAAAGAACTTTGACTTTGTGGATGAATTAACAGAAAAATGACACATAAATGTTTGTAATTGCGGGATTTTGGCAAAATACCTTAGTATTACATTTCTTATAGATTTGTGTTAGTTAGGTAAATACCTCTTTTAAAATGGGAAGCAAGGATTCCTAGCTTTCGGTCCACCAGTTTGCATATTGGGGCTGTTGATTTAAATGAAATATTTTATAATTAAAAAATACCAAATCTTGAACAATTTAAAGCTTCTTACTCACCTCTATTCAAACTAATTTCTTGGAGGACAAAGGGAACAGTATTTATGTTAATATTGCAAATAACAGACTACAGTTTGCCTGAAAAACAACCAAAACGATCCAAAGAGGAAAAATATTATAATTTTTTTAATAAAAAAATATATTTAAAGGAGAAAGTCACAAGAAGTTCTTTACTTGGAATATTAGCTTCAAATAGACTTTCTGGGAAAAATAAAGAAGAACAGAAACTATGTAAATATGGCAGATATTTTATCTAGCATCAAAAAAGGAACTGCTTTTTTATCTTGGAAAAAACAACAACCCTATACAGCTATTTACGAGCCATGAAGTGACAAAATACAGAAGTAAAATCTCCAATAAATCTAAATAGCATTCAGAGTATTTAATAATGAAATCTCATGCCTTTGTTTAGAAAGAGTCGTCCTTAGTCATCAGAATGGAGCCTGAAAACATCACATTCCGAATTGTCCAAAACTAATAGACAATCTGTTCAACCTGCTAAATATCAGTGAAAAAAAAGTTATGAGAACACAGGAGCCTGCTCAAGTCTCAATGTTTTTTTCTTTTTTCTTTTTGTTTTTTAGAAAAGAGACATTCCAACACTGGTTGCAAACGCCTGAAAGGGGTACAATGGAAGCCAATCAAAAGCAGACATCCCAAGTTTCAAAAACTAATTTCCGGGACATTATCATCCAACCCCCCCTCCCTGCAAAAGGGCATTCCCTGGGATGTCTGCAAAAGGTTGCTATCGTAAAATGAGTATTAAGAAAACATAGATCAACTAAAATAAAAATTCAGTGAATGAATGGCAGGGTACACCGTGGATAGGTTGCCAGTCTATCACAGGCCAGCAAAGACATACAAGCATGCACACCGGGCACAAGGCAAACCCTAACCCCTAGGCGTGGTTTCAGAGTGAGGTCCCAGCTCCACCATAACAGTCTACATCACTTGCATCGATTTTATAGTCTTAAAAAGCTCTTTTTGAAATGCTCTTTGTCTGAACCATCACCCAGACCCTTTTTACCTTGGGAGACGCTACCAGGGGTATTTAAGAACAGGAGTTTGTCGAACCAGACCTGGAAACCTTCTTGCTGCAAGGCAACAGCACTATCTATTCACTATCATCTCACTGTGCAGCCTAATTGGAAATTATTATGTTGGTTAATGAGTTTAATTTGTTGTTTGCGGCCTGCTATAACTCTAGACAGAGGATTAGCAATTTTAATCCACAAAAACATCAGTTTTACAATATTAGACAAAATTATAGATTCTGATGGCAGATTCATCATAATTAAAATATCTATTTTTGATACACCATAAAGTGGGACATTTTTATCATCACTTTTAAGCCAGCACATAAATTAATAGTATGGCAACGCATTATACTATTAAAACAGTTTCTTTTTTAATATATATATATATATGAGTGTGTGTGTATATATTTGTTTTTTCTTTGTTTTTTTTTAGACAGAAAGTGACCGAAATACCATGTCAAATCAAAATGAAAAAAAAAAGAATCCAAAATATAAACAGTGTTTCACCAGGGGACCTAGAGTGAGGAGCACCGCCCTAAGCTCCTTCTTCTTGGGGAAGAAGACGGCTGTTGTTCCTTCATTCATTGAAGCTGTTTATGTTTACAGGTTAGTAATGTGAAGCTGGTGAGAACTATCTCCCCTAAAATGTAAAGTAAGAAGTTAATTCGGTACTGATTTGGCAATCACATGCTTAGGCATTCACAAAAAGTGTGATTTTTGTCATAATTGCAGTAATCAATAATTTAGCTATAACGGTCATATAGAAGCCCTTTTAGAGAGACTATGTTTATCAATAAGCTCTTTTCCACCCCCACCCCAACTTTATTAAGTTTATGGTAGTATCCTGAGATGTGTTGTGTTATCTGTTAAATTGAAGAATGTTTGATATGTAGAAGTGCTAAGGTTACTCCTAGTTACATGTAATCAGTTTTTATCAGAGTTTCAAATACTCATTATAGCTCTTACATCTTTCCTCTAATTTGTAATCCCACTGACATATAGATATTCAATGCTTATGAGAGCTTAAAGTAGATTTGGTCATCTAAATATGTCTATATTAAATTATATATCTAATAACATGATTAAATCTTTCAGAATTATTACAATTCAAAGAAATTAGTAGACTTAAAATCCTATTTCACTTAGGAAATTGGTGTTTTTTTTGTATGAGTCTGTGAGATTTCAATTTATTCTTGAATCGTTTTGATTTGGCCCTTTGATGCTGTCACAGCTGGTGTTAGTTGACCCTGTTTCCTGAATTGGATGGTATCTGTTTTTTTTGCAACAACGAAAAGGACATGATCGGAAAAGGAATGTTCATGGTATAATTTCATGATTTTAACAATTTGCAGTAAAGAGACGGAGCTTGAGGAAGAAGACAGCGGTTGTTCCTTCATTCACTGAATCTATTTATGTTTAGAGGCTTTCCACTCTGGAGAAAGGAGAAGTGGAGACAACATAGATATTTGACAACATAAATACATTTGTTGCAATTTTTTTTATCCCAGCTGAAACCATGTTCATGTTTTCAACCCATGTTCATAACCAAAAGGTGTATATATATATATATATAAAAAAATGGTGCAAATGTTGATGACCCCTCATTCTTCCACAAACTTGTCCAAACACGGGTCTAAATGGAGAAATAGACAGGTTGAATACAACAGGGACTTGAATACCACAGGGCTCAGTTGGAAATCATTAAATGTAGTCTTTGTCATGCATGGCAATCTCTCCATCCTAACAGTAAGGAATACACTTTTTTTTTCTAATGTCTATCATTCCTGCTCTCATTTGAACTATTTCTTAATCAGAAGCTCTTTGCTGTCTGACGTTTCGGATGGTCATGATGATCACGGTGATCCTGCTCCTGTTACTTTAACCCTAATAAATAAAAAATAATGGAGATTTAATACATCACTGCTTAAAGATGAAGAATTCATAAAATCTTTCAAGGAATAATGGGCTTCATACTTGGGAGCGCAATGTTCTAGCAGGCACATCAGCATCTATACTATGGGAAGCAGGGAAAGCAGTAATGAGGGGTAAAATAATTTCATTAATTTCAACCATAAGAACTGTGCAGCCTTCTCATACCACCCAGATCTCCACTCTGAGTCTCCCCGGTGCACCTTTACCAAGCCGATAAGATCTCCTAAATTGTTACATGTCACATGCATATAATGCTTAGAAATAATTTACAATGTGAATTTGTCTGTAAGAGAAAGATTAGTTATTAGAAATGAAGCCCAATGGAAACAGGATTGAAGTAAGAAGGCAAAGCTTAGTCATTGTGTTCAGATAAAAAATGTATTATGTTACAGAACCTTATAGTTTTATTTAAGCCGAAAGCCGAGATCACTCTGTGCTCAGTTAGCTCCTCAAGGCTGTAACTTTAATGAAAGTTGGTGGGAACACTCTATAAAGGTTGGGGATGATGAACCTGCAGTTACAGGATCCAAAAGCTTGTGTTAGGTTTTTATATTTTGCTAAAAATGAGCCCAAACACAAACGTATGTGCCATACATTTATTAAGTGCTTTTATATTGTGAGAATGCATCAGTAGCAAAACAAAATATTTATATTTATAAATAGATATTTATAGATAGGTACCTTTCAGTCATTATGCTTTTGTTATGACTCAAAAACATCAGCAACATTACCGGTAATAATAAATAAATAAAAAAAAATAAAGAAAAAACTTCTGTGCAAGTTCTATGAATAGTTGCAAATTAAAATCTATTTTTCAGTACTTTAAAAAAAAGAATGTTTTAGTCCCTTGTGTAACAACCAGGTATATTATAAGATTTAAAAAAAAAATCATAACAAACTATTTCACTGTTAATATTTGACAGGTAACAAACCCCCCCCCTATATGAGGTATTTTGACATCGGATGTATAGACTACAAACTTACATAACAGAAAAACATTGGAAAGCACACATTCATTTATATGCGCCAAACACCTGCTTTCTCCTGACATTTATTGACACAAACTGCTCATATAACTGAATGATGTCTACCCTGTCTAGGCTTGTCTGGTGGACATGGCACACTGCTGTCCTACAGTTTATAGCTCTAACAGCGAAAGTCTAAATATTGAAATTCTAATTTCAAATCATTGATTAACTGATTTGCAATCTATTGTGCTGACTGCAGCTGCCTCTGAGTGGAACAGCTATCATTCTGAATTACAAAAGACTGAGAAATGTAAAATACTTTCTTAGCAGGATTTTATTGCATGTTGCATATCCCAGTAAATCTTTTTCATTTTTAAATCTGCAGCTCTTCCTTAATCTGTCTCTGAGCACTCTTGAAAAACACATAACATGAAGATGTCCATTAATATGATTCCAGAGAAACATATTTTCAATTCACCTCTTCATGACTTTAAAATTACAGCAAGATTTCCAATTGGGATATCTAGAACCTCTGCAGTCTGATAAATTTATCAGACTTTAACCCCGAGTCATGATCCTGTGAGGAGCTTGGATGATTTTTTTTTTTTTTTTAACAAATTAGAAAAGAGCACACCATTTAAACACCTGGTTTTGTCAAATGTATTGCATTACAATACTAATTGCCAGGTAAATAGGCTATTTACACTCCGTTGCTTTTGTTTTGGTTAAAAAGGTTGGTATGTCTAATGGCTCTTTTGACATCTTTATTTTTAACCAACCCTTCTACTAATTTTCAATTCGAAATAAAACATGATGTAGCTGCTGGTTAATTTTAAATGAATGCTACTGTGTGTCGTGTCTCCTCCAAACGCAGCTACTGTGTACACAGTGAATAGCGACCGCAAATCATATTTTATCATAAAGTGTCAGACATAGGATCCAATGATGTTACATCAGTATGCGGGACTCAGGAGCAGCGGAATACCAAAACGCAAACACTGGCTGAAAACTCTCTGAACACACTGTCAGGCTAGTTGTTGATGCCAGATGCACTTTTTTGAGTAGATTTAAACTGCTGATTAAAAAGGAAAAAAAATCATCACAAAGGTATCCAGAATAATTACAGGTGCTGGTCATAAAATTAGAATATCATGAAAAAGTAGATTGATTTCAGTAATTCCATTTAAAAAGTGAAACTTGTATATTATATTCATACATTACATATAAACTCATATATTTCAGATGTTTATTTTGTTTAATTTTGATGATTACAAATGACAACAAATGAAAATCTCAAATTCATCATATCAGAAAATTAGAATATTACTGAAGACCAATAAAAACAAAGGATTTATAGAAATGTTGGCCAACTGAAAAGTATGAACATGAAAAGTATGAGCATGTACAGCACTCAGTATTTAGTTGGGCCTCCTTTGGCCTGTATTACTGCAGCAATGCGGCGTGGCATGGAGTCGATCAGTCTGTGGCACTGCTCAGGTGTTATGATAGCCCAGGTTGCTCTAATAGTGGCTTTTAGCTCTTCTGAATTGTTGGGTCTGGTGTATTGCATCTTCTTCTTCACAATACCCCATAGATTTTCTATGGGGTTAAGGTCAGGAGAGTTTGCTGGCCAATTAAGAACAGGGATACCATGGTCCTTCAACCAGGTACTGGTAGCTTTGGCACTGTGTGCAGGTGCCAAGTCCTGTTGGAAAATGAAATCTGCATCTCCAAAAAGTTGGTCAGCTGCAGGAAGCATGAAGTGCTCTAAAACTTCCTGGTATGTGGCTGCGTTGACCCTGGACCTCAGAAAACACAATGGACCAACACCAGCAGATGACATGGCACCCCAAACCATCACTGACTGTGGAAACTTTACACTGGACTTCAAGCAACGTGGATGAAGTGCCTCTCTTCTTTTCCTCCAGACTCTGGGACCTTGATTTCCAAAGGAAATGAAAAATTTACTTTCATCAGAGAACATGACTTTGGACCACTCACCAGCAGTCCAGTCCTGTTTCTCTTTAGCCCAGGCAAGACGCTTCTGACGCTGTCTGTGGTTCAAGAGTGGCTTGACACAAGGAATGCGACAGCAGAAACCCATGTCTTTCATACGTCTGTGTGTGGTGGTTCTTGAAGCACTCACTCCAGCTGCAGTCCACTCTTTGTGAATCTCCCCCACATTTTTGAAGGGGTTTTGTTTCACAATCCTCTCCAGGGTGCGGTTATCTCTCTTGCTTGTACACTTTTTTCGACCACATCTTTTCCTTCCCTTCGCCTCTCTATTAATGTGCTTGGACACTGAGCTCTGTGAACAGCCAGCCTCTTTAGCGATGACCTTTTGTGTCTTGCCCTCCTTGTGCAAGGTGTCGATGGTCGTCTTTTGGACAACTGTCAAGTCAGCAGTCTTCCCCATGATTGTGTAGCCTATAGAACTAGACTGAAAGACAATTTAAAGGCTTTTGCAGGTGGTTTGAGTTAATTAGCTGATTAGAGTGTGGCACCAGGGGCCATCAATTTTGAACCTTTTCACAATATTCTAATTTTCTGATATGATGAATTTGAGATTTTCATTTGTTGTCATTTGTAATCATCAAAATTAAACAAAATAAACATCTGAAATATATGAGTTTGTATGTAATGTATGAATATAATATACAAGTTTCACTTTTTAAATGGAATTACTGAAATCAATCTACTTTTTCATGATATTCTAATTTTATGACCAGCACCTGTATTTATTTTTCTACAATGTTTTTTTTTTTTAAATGAACTTTATTTAAACAAGGTGGGTAGAAACAAGTTAGGCAATAAGAACATTAGAATTCAAATTCTATAGAAGGCATAGTAGAGGCAGATTTCAGAATGAAAATACAAAGTAACTGATGAGGAAAATAAAAAAAGCGTGAGTAATGCTAATAATACAATAAAATAACATAAAGACAAGGGGATTCATATGTTAGGATTAATGTACATCAGTGGGCAGTTCCATTAGTATTTCAGTCAGGTATTTGTAAGATTCGATACATTCAAGAGATGTCAAATATAAATTAAATTCAGATAAAAAAAATACTAAAGATAGGGGAGGATCTCAAGACTCTCTGTTTATGAATAAAAATTTTGCTAAACAAAAAATTAGATTACAACAGAGTTCTATTGTTTTGTCTTTCAATAGTATTCCAAAAACTACCATATCTCTAGAAATAGAATTAGGGAGTGCAATTTTTGATTTGATCCATCTTTCTAAACAATTCCAAAATGTTTTAGTCTTACTGCATTCATGGAAGACATGGTCTATAGTTTCTACATCACTTTCACAGAATGAGCATTTATTGTCATCAATATTAAAACGGATTCTTAGTAGTTCTTTTGATGGGTAGATGGCAGTTTCTTTAGCTTTTGGTTGTATAGGAAGTTTAAAAAAAAAAAAGTTCTTGGTATTTCAATTGATTTTTGTTCAAATTTGCAAAGAATGTTATTTTTATTTATTTTCCCAGGGAACAAAGTTTCATTTAGATAGTTTCTAATTGTGTGGTTATTGAATTTTTGATCAGTGATTGATATTCCATTAATAGATAAATCGGGTAGTTTGGGGGTAATTGGATGATATATTATTATATTTTGAATCTGAGTAATAAATTGTTCTGGCAAGGCGTTAAGTAATCTTGTAAATTCATCTTTTGGAGGAAGGAACTGATATTTTGTACAGAATTGTTCGTAATTTAATATGTAACCATTAGTGTCCATTAAGTGTATAATAGACCAAATATTCTTCTCCATCCAATCTTTGTAGAATAATGACTTATTGCGATGTAGAATAAATCTATTATTCCATATGATAGAGGAGTGTGGCGAGTAGTTATGAACATATATCATTTTCCATTTTTTCTACAATGTTAACTGTGCTTTATTGGGGATTTCCCTTCCTGTTTAGTTGGGCTGTCCCAATTGGCTGATTATTGGTGGGTCTATTTAAGGGGCACACTCCCAATGGCTTAGGGGGGCTGCTTGGAGAGACTGGTTGGAGAAACTGCTCTTGAAGGTCTGCTTAGAGAGACTATATTTAAAGTCAGCTTGCTGTGAGGCTGTCAGTGTTTTGTATTGCCTGCAATGGCCGGTTTTGTTTTCTTTATTTGAAAGTATTTTGTTTGTTTTGTTTTTTTTTTGTCTTCACCGTTGCACCAGTAAACCGCTACACGCTTTTGAACTGGAATTTTGTTGTCCGCTGGTTCTTACCACCTTTTTGCAAGTCATCTGCTTACTCCTCCTCTGACGTGAGACGGGAGCTGGTGAGCCGTTTTCTCACAAATACCAAATTCAGTCTAATTGGATGGGAATCTACATTGCATTTGATGCACCACTACAAGATGAATCGACAGATTCGGCGGTATTAATTCGCGGCAAATCATTGCAGCTTGGTGGCGGTGGCGTTAGCATAGTAGTATGGACGACGAGATGATTGAAAATGAACACAACGGAGATCTAGTCCTATTGGCAGACATCCATTTAAAATGTAGGCAACGAAAAAAGTGGTTTCTACTTTTACTTTTATACTTTAAGTAAATTTACAAGCCTGTACTTTGTTACTTTTACTTGAGTAAAGAAGTTTAATCAGTACTTCCACTTTTACCAGAGTATTTTTTAACACAAGTATCTGTACTTTTACTCAAGTACGGAAAGTGAGTATTTTTGCCATCTCTGCATAAAAGGAAGATAACCTGTTGTTTCGTTGTTATAACCAGGCTTGCATTAGGGCTCATAGAACAGCAAGTATGCCATTTTCAGCCCAACCAATGTTACACACCCTATTCTGAGACCTTAAGAACCAGCACCAAATAAACTATATAATCATTCTATGACCCATTTAAGCATGAGCTTTGATGTAGACAATTTATTTTCTGGATGCATTTCAAGATTTGTTGCCATGCTAGAAGGTATACATGAGCCCTAATCGTACAACTAAACGGTTTTCTCCAAGGGTTACCCTGTAATTAGCTCTATTAGCGAGAGGTTTGAAAAATATGTTCCTTCACTCTAAAAGGAAAATACAGATCCAACTTAAACAAATTCTCTTAATTGATAAAAAAACAAACAAAATGTAATGGAATAAAATTGATCCAACTGAATTTAGGTTTATAAGGTAAAAAAAAAGAAAAGGTCAGATTTAATTTAATAACTTGTTACTAATTGAAGCAATTAACTGCAGTTGGAGCTGCATTTTCTTTTTAGTGCTGATCACAATGGTTCAGACCAGAATTTTGGATTAAATAAAAACCCATCTGTTTTTAATTTAAATGAAAACAATGAAATTAAATAAAACCCATACTTTCTAAAATCTTTCTAGTCTCTTGGATTTAACTGAATACATTATTGAACATTGTTATGTTTAAAGACTCACTTTTTACACTGAGATCTGTGGAGTATGATGTTTCTCCAGTGGCAAACTGTGCAGTAAAGGTCAAACGTTTTCCGTTGTCTTCTAAAGATCCAATAAATGTTAGATTGGACTCAGTGATTAAGTTATAACTAGCTTGTTGGTAGTTTGTTACTACACTCTGCATGTCTGAATAGTTCCATTCAATTGTCGGTCTATTTTTTTTGCACTTGTAGGACACAGAACAAATCACGCTCTTTGCCACACCCTCTGTCAACTCTCCTGGTGATTCATTCATTTTGATTTCTTCATTAGGACCTGTAACAAAGGAAATTGAGAGTTTTTTTATTTTTTATTTTACCTTCTAAGGAATATTAAAATTCTCAACAGATTTTAAATACTAATATCTATATTTATACTTACATTCAACATGTATTTGAAGCTCGTTTTTGGCACTCTGTCCACCAGCATATCTCACAGTGCACTCCACCCTGCTGTGGTCTTCCTGAACAGTCCATGTTCTTTCAATTTCTTTCCCAAATCCCATCTGACACTGGGGTGTCGGAAATGTGGTCTGTCCCAGGTATCCCATCCAGAGACAGGACAGGGGGTGCAGCAGAACATGTATGCTGCACTATACAGGCAACTCTGCTTTTTTCCCCCACCCTAGGGAGATCCATTATGCTCAGTTGTGGAGCTTGTGCATGGTCTATAAGGTCAAAGAAAGATTTTAAGTTAATCGATTATGACACGTAGGTAGATCCCAGAAAAAGAGGAAAGGGAAAAATGGCCCAGAATTTAGCATAAATGTTTATTTTCTTTGTTGAAAAAATAGTGAGAGATAAAAGGTGCCTTGCTAGAATGAAAATAAATAAAAAAATATATTAGCAAAGGGTATAAATAATTTTAGGCATAGGTATATATCTAATTATGCATGTATATACTGTACATACCGGAAACCATAATCTGAGTGCTTTTATCCAAAAATGAGTGTCCCTGTGAATGGTAGGAAGTAATTGGGTGCTCATCGATCCATGGGTAAAGTCGATCCTGATTGTGGTACATCTCCAGCCTTTCTATTTTAAGGCTACAATTCCTGTCTGTCACAGAGCCTGTTAAACTTGTTTTCCCATCATATCTGTTCAAAATATTTCCTCCTTTTTGGTTGAATACAGCTGGATAGCCATTACTCTGGTACAAGTACCATAAAACTTGGAGGCCACCTGGCTGGGAATTACTGTAGGTAAACTTGCAAGGAATGATGATACATGACCCTTTTAATCCTGTCAAGCTTCTTGGAGTAGTGAAAGACCATCCCAGATTGAGCATGTTTCCTGAAAAAAGCAAAAACCAACGAATAAAATTTTTGTTTGGACTTATTAGTAATGTTGATACAAATTAACAGATTTGCCAAGGAGAAACTGTAAGCCTACATCTATATTCTAAACTTTATGTTGCTACTTCTGTCTCTTGTCTGTCTTTATTATTTGTACTCTTGTGGCTGACAAATGAACAAGCTGCTGTTTACAAAAGTTGTTTACAATAGCTATCTTGACTCTTGAATTTTGTCTTACGAGATTTATATGGAATTTATGACTTAAAGCAACAGCCACTTGGAAGTGGAAGCACTATGTTCCTGCTGTGGTGGAGCTCCTCAGGGCTGCCATGGGTTGATCATTGCAGTTCTAGTCAATCAGAGTGGTTTCATTGAATGCATTGCGGAGCATCATAGAGGTGCTGGAAGCTGTCCGCTTCTTTAAAACAGGCTCTTCTATTTTAACCTCTTGCTGCTTCAAATCCATGTCATTCACAATCAGCGTGGATTGTTCAGGCAAGACATTTGATAAAGAGCAAAGTGGATCCTGTCGAGTATAGAAATAAAGAACTACATGTCCAGACTTTGGATCTCATTACCTGGTCTTTTATGTAATAAAAAATATGAAATAAATCAATGCAGAAATTGTCATATATGTGGGATAAAAAGCTGTAGCTTAAAGCTGAAGATTTTTGTCAACTTGTATATAAAATTGACACAGGTCAGCTAAAGAACATCTTAATAACAATCCTAAAATTGTTTTAGCAGAGGCTTTTAGCTTTATCAATCTTCCTGATCGATTTGAACTTTTTGTCTGTATAAAGTGGAGAAAATGCTCCTATTTGCAATAATTTTGTTACTATGCTGTAACATTAAATATTGTTTTATATTCCAGGTCTCTAAGTGGTATGAAAATTATCCCAGGGAACAATCGCCTTTTAGTGGCAGTGGTAACCCCTCACTAATGGCTCAGCAAGTTAAACGACTCATCTCCGATTCACATGATATCATTGAGCACAGTGCACAGATGTCAAAACATTACAACAGTCTCATCTTATCCACAACAACTCTGCTTACCTTCGATAAGCATGCCGCAGGAATGATGAGAGAGATCAGGAAGGACAAAAGAATGAAACAATAAAGCACACTGAGTACTCGCTACCTTCCTTCCATGTTTCTTTTCCATTATTTACTTTCCTGAGTACTGTTGCACTGGTGATATCAATGCTAACCCAACAATATGGCATCACGAGACACGCAGCAGTGCGGGGCAGAGGCCAAATAGCTCTCTACTAGGGGTCAGACCCAGCTTTTTTTTTTTTGGAAGGGAGCCAAATGCTGACTATTAGCGGGTCCACTCGTGTTTGAAAAACCCATGCCAACCTGCTAATTTCAGTGGGAAAGAGGCTTAAGTGATGTGAATTTTTTTGGGGGGATGAACTAGAACTAGTGTCAGCTAAAACAGGGGATCTTTTTGACTTTCATTTTCCTTCCATTGCTCTAGGGATAACGTTTTTATGAATTCAACTGACCATAACATCTTTCTACAAACGGGATATGCATTATTATAGATAATTATACTACAAAACCAAACTATAACTAGGCATAAGGCAATGCATTAGATGTGGGATAATCTCCCATCTTAAAATCACGTCCTTAATATTTTATAAAGCATTAAAGGTGGTACAAAAGCTTTGACTCTGTAAAGTCATGGGTTGATGATGAATTAGTGTCAATAAACAAAAGGCTCATGAAAAGTCTCTGTGAGATCACTAAATTTAAGAATACCAAAAAACAAATTTATATTAGATGACAGTATTTTTTTCACTTTCCATGAAAAGTTATGCAAGATATGTCAATTTTCTTCATACAATAATTCATTGTTTCAAAGGAGGCAACTATGTAAGATAATATGAAGATCACACATTCCTTACAGATAACAATTGAAAAAACTTTCTATACACTTTATAAAAAAATTCTATACATTTTAAAATCAGGAGCTTCATTTAGAGTCTAGCTTTAATAAAAAATCTAAATACTTTAATATTTTAAATTAAAGGTACACTATGCAACCGGTGTTGATTTTCCAGTAAGGCTCCCTCCAGAGGGCGAAAGTAAAAGTGCACTGTCGTAAATATGCACAGCTGTTCTCCTGGTTTCTCCGTCAAGCCAGGCGCGGTTGTTTTGAGCTTAGCAGCGAATGACTAACGCTGCCTTCACACTGGACGTAGCTGGCGCGACAGAAGCAGCGAGTTTACATGCAAAGTCAATGGTTGACGCGCGTCAAGGCGCAACAAAAGGTCCCACGGCGCGTTTTGAGCACCAGGCGCAGCACGTCTGAGCAGCTGAAGCAGCGCGTCGGGTGCGTTTAACGCAGGCAGAGAGACACAGCGCTGATGATCTCTCCTCTTAAACAGTTTATTGACGCCTAAATTAACTTAAAATGTAGAAATCTGCCGGCAGAATATGCAGTTTGGATTATTTAGATGAAAAACACCTACCAGCTGCCGCGGTGAACCGCTGCTGATGAAGGGATCCATACTGTTGGCGCCCCGCTGGTATGTGGGGGTCTGAGCGGCTCCGACAGAAAAAATATTGAAGGCAGGATAATAATCTGAATAGCTGACTGCACTGATTACGTTTTCAGGTGTATTTTCTCACTTAAACACATATTAAAACTACTTTATTCCCACTGATCACAGCAAATATAGCTGCAAGGCAGAGAAAGGATAGTGAAGCTCCGCCCAAAGCGCCTCAGACACAGCCGGAGCAGCAAAGCTGCTTCAGCCACGAGTCAGAACTAACTGGTACAAGCAGCAAAAAGGAAGCAGCAGACGCGATTTTGCTGCTTTTGCTGCGTGAACGTAGCATAACTGCACAAAGATCGCCACTGTGCTAGCAACGAGAATGCTTTTAACTGGGGGCGTGTAGCAGTTCTCGCCGTAAAGCAAGACTGACTCTCACGAGACTTCTGAGCCTGTGGGTGCGGGTCGGTGCTCCTGCAGTTGCAAGTGCAGTATTTCCCCCACAGACCACCAGGGCGGCCGAGAATACCTTTGTTCAACCTGAAATGACTCATTTAATCATCCAAAACGTTATGGAACACATTAATTAACTGAAAAATGTTGCATAGTGTCCCTTTAAAACAGTGATTGGTGCCTACTTTTTACCAATATGGGGATACTCCTATCCTGGGTTGATCGTCCAGGAAAATGTGCAGAACATCTCAGATGATTTCCATGGTCTTTGGCTGATGGTGTGAATGTCAGTGTAGAAGTAATTTTCCACCAAGTCCCATCTTTGTAAGTATTACTGGTAGCTGGCATGTTAGCATAGTTCCAAGTCAACTTTGGTTCATTGTTAGAGCAACTGTATGAAACAGAACACGTTATCGTGCTTGCAACTCCTTCAAGATATTCACTTGATGAGGAGCTGATAGTCAATGATGAAAAAGAACCTGAAATAAAAAGAGGAGAATCATGACTGAAACACATTTACAGACATTTGGTTGATGATTTAGATATTAAGAGTTATCACTAACATTCTGCATAAAGGGTTTCAGATTTTTCTGCTGTTTTACCACCTGGATGCCTGACAATGCACTCCACAACTTGGTAGTTTCTATCTAAGACTAAATATGTTGTTAAAGAGGTTATAATAGTGCCATCAGACATCGCATTGTGAGTTAAATATTAATTTCTCAGTGGGATGTTCAAGTAAAGATTTGGGCGATTGGTGGAGCATGTGTGTTCAGCAGAACATTTTACTGTTACAGTATTTCCAGCTTTTCTTTCACCGGTGATCGTAATCTCTGGTGCCTTTGGTGAGTCTATGGAAGAAATGTAGAGACTTGAAAATATATCTTACAACTTATTATGTAATTGTGTTCAAGGTTTTAACTGAGAGCATACCAACTACTTCAATCGTCACAGTTGTCTCATAGAATGCATACGTGCTACTGCCAACATTTTCTGGATCCACCCAAGGATAAAGCTTCTGTCTGTGGTCATTCCATTTCACAGTTTCAATCTTAAGGGTGCAATATTTCCAATTTCCTAATACGCTGGTTCTTCCTTTATATAAGGGTATGATATCATTTGGGTACCATTTGTCACAGACCAAAGGATATCCCCTGCTTACATACTGGTACCAAACCACTCGATCGGCTCTTTTAGGTGGATACCGATAATAATCAAATCTGCAAGGGATGGTGAGGCAGGAGCCCAACAATCCCTTGATATGTCTTGGCATTTTAATCTCTCAAGCCTGGGATGTGCAGTAAATAGAACCTGCAAGAGATAAATACTCCGAAGTAAACATTAACGAAGCAAACATGCATTACTTATTTTCAATTCATATCGCACATAATGAATATTAAAATGTTAAAGTACCCAAAATACAGAGGTGCAAGACAAAGTGGCTACTCATCTTGAGATGATGTATCTGTAAGAAAGGAAGAATATTAGTAAATTAATGAAAAAAAAACAAAGATAGAATAAAGATGTGTATCTAAAGCCGGTTTCTGTTTCACCTCACTGTCACAGTCTGGCCCAGGTTATCCCCGTTATTCCAATCATTTATGGGATGCCACCCATCCCATAAATGATATACACACTCCGCTTTGTTTTTAAAAGACATTAATATAAAAATTGTAACCACGGATGTCTGGGGGACAGTGATTCGCCTACATGTTATGAATGCTGGCGTACCATAAATTATAAACAGTTTAGTTTGTGCCTTCAAGTCGTTGCCCATAGGAAGACGATACTTGGATATAGCCTAAAGGAATATCTTCAGAACAGCTCCAACTGACACAAAAATCAAAAGGGTGGAGTAGAACATGATGTAATAACGTAAAATCAAGGTCCCAATGTAAAAAAAACCCCCCAAAAAACGGCTTTCCCGTTGAAGGAAACTTCAGGTTGAGTATGCAAATCTATTTCTTGAGGGGGACCATAACAGTGTTGGGTCACCGCAAAAAGCTTATCATAGCTTGCATCATAGCAGGCAGTATGTGTCACCTTAATAAACAAACTAAGGGCCTGATCTTTAGGTTCTTGTGTCTTAACACAGGTGCAAACATTTTTGTACATGCAGTGGTGATCTTCAAAGAAGGTGCAAACTGATTTGTGTTTGCCTTCATCAATATGCAGATCATGTTCTAATGACCAAACTAAGCTTATGCAGGGCAGTGAAAGTGCGTTTCCAAATCAGAAAGTCAACTGTAGCCTCAGTCTTTTGTACTACTTCTGAAAGTCAGGTGCCAACTAACAGAAAAAAAATATCCACTGTCATTTTTGCCACAAAGCAGGCATTGGTACTAGTGGCACCACCCATCCCTTAAAATACAGGCTCCCCTTTTATTTGGAAGCTAAACGTTGAATCTATAAGGGAAACTATTTCTCCCATATTTTCATAAATGTCCAATACACCTATGTCAAACTCACATCAACACTAAATTATCAGGATGTGCTAAAGTCAGCTAAATTGTCCTGGTGGGTTCTAAATAAATGGTAAATGGCATGTACTTACCGTATTTTCACGACCATAAGGCGCACCGTACTAAAAGGCGCAGTCTGTTATCTGTGCCATTTCTGTATTTAACACACACATAAGGCGCACCGGACTATAGGGCGCGTTTTTTATATGCAGGTACATGTCCTCTACTACCTTTAAATACCTCTACTGCGTATTTAAAAATACAGCGGGAGCAAAACTGAGTATGATTGTGCTTTATTCATGTATTTATTACAAAGTATTAATCAAACCTGCGAGCTGGCCGTGAGACAGACACATCGCAGATGACAGAGCGCTGTGATCACTCCTAAATTAACTTAAAATCCTGAAACATGCTGACGGAATATGTTCGCTTTTATTACCGGTATCCTGGTGCCTGCAGTTTAAATTATTTAGATGAAAAACACCTAAATCAGACATGCCAATTTCCCCTTCTTCGCTGTCAGAGTCACTTTCCGTGCCGTGTGGCTCCTCGGAAATGATGCCGGCTTTTGTGAAAGCTTGAACAACAGAGCCAGCAGACACGTTAATCCAAGCATCTACAATCCATCCGCAAACGGTGGCGTAACTTGCCCGGCGCTGCCTTCCTCTTTTCGTGAAACTGTGCTCTCCGTCTGTCATCCATCGCTCCCACACCGCTCACAGCCTTACTTTGAACGGCCAGTTCACACCGATGTCGAGCGGTTGAAGTTCCTTTGTCAGACCTCCCGGGATAACAGCAAGCACAGCGTTTATTTGTTTCACCATGTTTTTCACATCGGCTGTGAGATGGGCACGCATGGAGTCACAGATCAACAGCGATGGTGATGCGTGGAAAAAAAACACCTGGTCTCCTTACATACACCTGCCTCAGCCACTCTTTCATCATCTCCTCATCCATCCAGCCCTTTTCATATGTCATCAGAGCGCTGTGTCTGTCTCGCTGTCAGCTCCCAGATCAGCTTCTCTGATTGGTTGATGCGGCGCTTCCAGCAGCAAAACTTCAATTTTTCCATCTCGAGCAGCAGCGCGTTGGCGGCGCGTCAGATGCTTAAACGCTCCCGACGCGCTGCGCCTGCTGCTCAAAATGCGCTGCGGGACCTTTTGCTGCGCCTATACGCGCGTCAACCATTGACTTTGCATGTAAACTCGCTGCTTCTGCTGCACCTGCTGGGTCCGGTTCAAACCGATGTGGAGCGGTTGAATAACAGCATTCACAGCATTCATTTGTTTCACCATGTTTTTCACATCAGCTGTGAGATGGGCACGCATGGAGTCACAGATTAACAGCGATGGTGATGAGTGGAAAAAAAACACCTGGTCTCTTTACATTCACCTCCCTCAGCCACTCTTTTATCATCTCCTCAATGAGGTGGTCTCAAAAGTCGCAGTTACAACACAGATAGGGCTCACTGCACCAAAGGGCGCACCGCACATTTTGAGGGGAAAAAAAGAAGTTTGTGTGCACCTTATAATCCTGAAAATACGGTATATAGCGCCTTTATTCAAGTTAGGAGACTTGACCAAAGAGCTTTACACTACATTCATTCACCCATTCACACACACACTCACACACTGATAGTGGCAAGCTACATTGTAGCAACAGCTGCCCTGGGGCTCACTGACAGAAGCGGGGCTGCCGTACACTGGCGCCACCGGGCCCTCTGACCACCATCAGAAATAAATAAGACCCTCTCAGCTTCGCATCAACTCCTTATACGGACTTAATTTTCCTACACTGCTCTCCATCATCCATGTTTATACTCAATACTCCACAACTTCCCCAGAGAAAAATACCTTTAAAAGATACAGATGTAATTGGGTACAAGCAAATCCCTTGCTGAGAAGTGTCAGTCAGAATGAGGAGGAGGAAAATTATAAAATTTAACAGGCTCTTGGAGAGAGTTTACAGCAACAAACAGTAAATCATTCATATGACAGGAATCAGATGGAGAGAAACACTACAGACACAAATGAAAACAGAATCCCAAGCATCAGTCCTTCACACCACCATCTCCTCACACTTATGTTTCTTTTTCATCTTTTATCTTACCAGGAAAGAATTCTTTTGAGATTTAGAATAAATTTTTTAATAATGTTCTGGGCTATGGAATAGCATGATTGTCGGGTTCATAAAACTTTTGCAAAAGAAGAACTGAAATACAGAATTTCTGGATACAATTCCTACAGGAAGGAGAGACAGTTGAACCCCAGACTCAAACAGACTGTCTCCCACTGGACCTCCTCTGCAGAGCGTTTATTAACAGAACATGACGCATGGTTACAAACAGAGTATTGTTCTGACAGAACAATTGATCAGTTCATAAAGACAAGATGCTCCATCAGAATGACAAGGCAGGATGGTCTCCTAACTGCATCACCAGACACAGTGCATCAGGCAGGATGGTCTCCAGACAAAAAGTTGGCTCAGATAAAAAAAGATTCTGAGTTAAGTTTTACATAAAAAAATCTGTTAGTTATGAAACAGATCCGTTTCCAGATTACATCTAAGAAACACTAAATAAATTAATATATACCGTAAATTCTCTAATATTGGCCTGTATTCCATTAGCGGCCGGGACTCTAACATTGGCCGGTCTCGCTGTCAGAGGAGGTAAATAATGGCCGGTCTCTAATACAGGCCGGGGCTATAAACGTTTTTTCTGGGCATACCTCAACATTATACTTGTGGTAGTAACATACAAGTACCACAGCCCTGCGCAGCTGGACGACAGGCCCTGACTGCTGCCCGTCTGCGCGAGGAAGAGAACAGACACGCAGCAGAACATGAGGAGGAGCGCGAGTGATGAGGAGATTAAAGGGAGAGATGAAGAGGAGGAGGAAACTGAGGAGGAGGATTAAACAGAATTGGAGGATTTTTTTTTTCTTTTTTACTTCAAACCAAGCGAGACATGGTAACTGTACTTTTTCAATAAATGAACCTAGTGTTTTATAGGTTCAAATAGACAAAAAATCTCATTTTTATTCATTCCACTGGTAGTCTGTTTTGCTCAAATAGCAATAGAGGCCTGTCTCTAATTCTGGCCTCTTTCCAATAAAGGCCTGGACCGCGATGCACTTGAGTGAAATAAAGGCCCGGGCCTATTTTAGAGGATTTACGGTATACATGAATTACTGCATTATCTATTCCAGATCATGTCAGTTTACTGGTATACCATGTGAGTAGATTAAACAGCACCACACTTAAGGCTGAATTATACTCAGAAACCAGAAAACAACTCGTGAAGATGGACCAGCTAGAAGAGCAAGTTGCACGAGAACGCTAGGACCATTTTTCCATCTTGATCCCGGCTCTTTTTCTCCCTCATGTCCCTCTATTGTCGCACAAACTTGCCCTTTGCATTTTTCCACTTCCTCCGTCTCTGCCGTTTCTAGACCCACAGCTAGTTGATGATTGCCCCTCTTGCGTTGAGGCATGGAATAACATAGCGAAGACCATACTTCAAAATTGGGCACCAGTCCTTTATTGGGGTTTGTTTACTGCATTAATGAGGGATGGATTCAGATCACAAGTAGGGTAACCGTTTCTATAGCACCAAAAAGGAGGACATTATGCGGCATATGAATAAATTACTAAAAAGTATAGAATCTGGTATACTCTCATTTATGGTACAATTTCGAGCAGTTTAAAGATGATGGTTATGAGCTGAAAAGAAAAAAGTATTTATGAAAAGTCAAAACATAGTGGTTCACAATATTTGTATTTATTCAGTACATCATGGTGCTCTAAAAAATTGACCACTGAGATGAATCAGCAGTTATTTTGGCATCCAGGGGCAACAAAACTTGATGAGGTACCTAACGCACATTTATTACTTTGATGTTATTCGTACTTGGATGCTGTTTTTCCTTGACTGTTTACGTCCACATCACATCAACAACGTGTGCAGAAGCCATGGACTCGAGTGTCATCCACTTTTTGTTTTAAATTCATGCTCTTTTGTCCATTCTAAGTTAAATGAGGTATTGTGTGTTGACATGATGGTAACTTTCTGTCAATGTATAACCCAGCATCACCCTGATCCTTGTGTACTTTTTTTAACCAATGAGGAGCAGATATTTATCTGACACAGCACCAGTCTCATTCTATGATTGGTCTCATGATCTTATTCTTGGTGTGAGGGATTGCCTTTGAGTCAAAGAGTCAATGCAATCAACTGGTTTTCCTTAGATAGAAAACTTTGAATCAGTTTGACTGGTTGATCTGGTTGAATTGTCTTGAGATGACATGTGTTGTGAATTGGCGCTATTTTAATAAACCGAATTACGTGACACCATTGAACACAACACACGGATGTCAAAGCACCGTGCCAGTCACTTCTGATCTAACAAGCCAAAATAACTCTATTTTCATTCAATAAGCATGATGCAGCACTGGTAAGAAGGATAAGGACAGATAAAAGAGCGAAATAATAAAGAATACTGTCTACGCTCTGACTCCCGTCTATGTTGCTCTCCATTATTTACTTCCCTGATTTCCGTCACACTGTCGACATCATCAACGCTCACCCAGAGTGATTGCATCATAAGACAAGCAGTGGTGGGGGAAATGTAGCCACGCTGCTTTCCAGCAGGGGATCAGACTCTGCTTTTCTGTCTTCTCATTTGACAAAAAACAACAAAAACATATCATGTACAGGTCTACTTTTTGTTAATAGATTTTGCCCTTTTGAGGCTTTGTGAAGGCAAATCTCTGTTTTGCATGGTCCAATATGGTGTCACACACCTAAAAAAATAATTTAGTAGTTTAATAATAGAGAAGCTATCAGTCAGCTTTATATTTTTATATGTATATACGTATAAATATAACCTATTTTTTTGAAAATGTGTCTTTTTAAGAGAAACCAAATTAACCTCTCAAAACCCATGGGTCGCCGGTGTGACCGATTAACTGGTGGCGGAATTAACTGGTTAGAATCTATGCGGACTGCAGATGTTACTGAAGTGTAGGTGGCTGTGTCTATGCCTGACAAAAAAATATTCCTAACGTAACAAAGCTGTTCGTAAAAAAATCGACCAACTTATAAAATGAATAAATTAAAAAAAAAAAAATTTCAGATTAGAATGATGTGGCAAAGAACTTGTATCTACAGAAAAGCAGTTAGTGCAAAGAATTTCAAACAAAGAACAGCGTCGTTCACAAGTGTACAGAAAATATATAAATAAAAGTCTGTCTCACAATGGAGTGTCATTTCTCCTGCTCAACCATAAACTATAAATCAAAACTTGCAGCTTGGACGAGCAAGTCCACCAGATATGTAAATTCCTGAATGCAAATAAAAATCCATTAAAGTAGCTTGTCATTCAGAACGCACCTTTTCAAGAAAAACTGACAGCAAACAGAACAATTGAGCTTCTCATCCTTCCTTCCAACTATTCCCACTTTATTTTTTAAATTGTGACAAAAACGTATGTTCTTGTTATTAGAATCCATGCTCTTCACGTTTCCTTGATTTTCCTGTTTGGACACAAATACAAGTCTCTACGGTAATTTTTTATTTTTTTGTGGTTTTTCTCAGAGACCCCAAAACTCTGTCCTGTATGATGAACTGTATCAGGTCACATAAACAGTGGTATGAGGAAAGAAACAACTTTATTTCTATTGCTATTGTGTTCTGAAAATGTGTCTATTTAAGAGAAACTATGCAAATTATCCTCACAGGTGTGACAGATTAACTTGTGACAGGATTAACTGTTTAGAATCTCTGCGCACCGCAGATGTTACGATTTTTTCCTTGATTACTCTTAGAACAGAGTGGGGTCACTCATGGTTTCACTCTTCCCTGTAGCATTTTTTTCGTTGTTGTTTTGCTTTGTTCCTGCGACACACTTTCAACTTTAAAGACATTCCTAACTCCTCTGGAAACGAGTTGGACTGTAAAGAAATTTGTTGCTCTCAATATAAACAGTCAGTGCTTTTAAGAACAGAAAAAGGACATTAATTAGTTTTTATTTTAAAGACATACAGGATGACAGAGAAATTGAAAAAAATGCATTATTAGTTGTGCCAATTGACCCTTTGTTTTTATGTTCTTTTTTGTTTCTGCATTTTTTTATTTTATTTTATTTTTTTATTTTTTCCTACTTGCTTTGATTCTGTTTTATTTTCCTATATTTTAATCATGTAAAGCACTTTGCATTTCTTTTGTACTGTAATTGTGCTATACAAATAAATTTGCCTCGTCTTGCCTTGCCTTTAATGCACTGGCTGTTTTTACTTCTCATACAGCTTTTCCGTGATTTTGCTACTCGGTTCTTTGTCTCATCGCTGAGGTTCTGAAACAACAGATAAACAACAGCAGGACAAATTCTTCAAATCTCTGTGTGCGGGTTTTGAGAAATCCTTAAAACACGCTACATGCTTTCTTAATGCAATGGAGTACCTTTGTGATGGTGACTTCTTAAGATCATAGATCAGATTACACAATATTGTGTAATTCTTGGAGTCTACACGCAGTTTATTTCGTGTTTGGGGAGATGGGTTCTGAAAAGCCACGCCCACAGACACATCTGCAAAAATCTGCGGTTCTCCAGCTGCTTCCACCAGTAGATCTCATCAACACTTAATCTATGGGGCCAAAATGGTAGCTTTAATATTTGCAAATGTGTGTGGAGAGTTGTGTGTCTGTATCTCGATTTGTGTGTGTGAAGTGGGATTTGAAAATGTGTAAATAAATCTGTAAATGTGTGAGGAGATTTGTGTGTCTGTACAACAATCTGCAAATGTGTAAAACTACTTGTGTGTAATCCGTTTTGCAAATGTGTAAAAAATCCACAAATCTGTATTCAGATCTGCAAATGTGTACTGAGACTTGCAAATGTGTAAAAAGAGCCTGCGAGCCTGCGGTCAGGGCAGCATGTGAGCCTGCGCAAGGGGTTACAAATCGCGAAAATACACATACAAATCCTTCTACACATTTGTGCATCTCACGCGGCAGAAGAGTAGCAAAAATCACGTGTGTAAAGAGAGCCAACCGAAAAACCGCTTGACTTGTAACCAATGATTTGTCAGTATTTCTGGGTCTTGAAGCGAAAATACTTCAGACGCAAGTGTCTCTGTGTGTGCTTACAGATTGATCTACACATTTGCAAGTCTCAGTACACATTTGCAGATCTGAATACAGATTTGTGGATTTTTTACACATTTGCAAAATGGATTACACACAAGTAGTTTTACACATTTGCAGATTGTTGTACAGACACACAAATCTCCTCACACATTTACAGATTTATTTACACATTTTCAAATCCCACTGCACACACACAAATCGAGATACAGACACACAACTCTCCACACACATTTGCAAATACTAAAGCTACCATTTTGGCCCCATATTAATCTGTCACACCTATGCGACCAGGTGGATGTTAAGTGGGGGTAATAACTCAGAATGCATCAAATTCCACCCGTAAACTTTCTACCAATATAGACATGTTAAACATCATTGGAAAGCTTAGACTTTCTACAATTCAACCACCAATATCATTTTATGGACACCGCGAGAACCAAAGCACAATTAAAACAGATATAGCAGCATATCAAAATGTAAAGAAACAAAGCAGCCACACCTACTTTTGAAGGCATCCAGACAATGGCGTAACTTTCTGAAGGACTGGTGTGGGGTGTGGTCATGTCCCCACCAACTTTGGGTATTGAGGGGACAGTCTCCACCAATAATTTTAGCCCCCCCCCCTTTCTGCTGATTTACTTTGGTAACTGGGGTTACAGGTGCTGGTCATAAAATTAGAATATCATGAAAAAGTAGATTGATTTCAGTAATTCCATTTAAAAAGTGAAACTTGTATATTATATTCATACATTACATACAAACTCATATATTTCAGATGTTTATTTTGTTTAATTTTGATGATTACAAATGACAACAAATGAAAATCTCAAATTCATCATATCAGAAAATTAGAATATTACTGAAGACCAATAAAAACAAAGGATTTATAGAAATGTTGGCCAACTGAAAAGTATGAACATGAAAAGTATGAGCATGTACAGCACTCAGTATTTAGTTGGGCCTCCTTTGGCCTGTATTACTGCAGCAATGCGGCGTGGCATGGAGTCGATCAGTCTGTGGCACTGCTCAGGTGTTATGATAGCCCAGGTTGCTCTAATAGTGGCTTTTAGCTCTTCTGAATTGTTGGGTCTGGTGTATTGCATCTTCTTCTTCACAATACCCCATAGATTTTCTATGGGGTTAAGGTCAGGAGAGTTTGCTGGCCAATTAAGAACAGGGATACCATGGTCCTTCAACCAGGTACTGGTAGCTTTGGCACTGTGTGCAGGTGCCAAGTCCTGTTGGAAAATGAAATCTGCATCTCCAAAAAGTTGGTCAGCTGCAGGAAGCATGAAGTGCTCTAAAACTTCCTGGTATGTGGCTGCGTTGACCCTGGACCTCAGAAAACACAATGGACCAACACCAGCAGATGACATGGCACCCCAAACCATCACTGACTGTGGAAACTTTACACTGGACTTCAAGCAACGTGGATGAAGTGCCTCTCTTCTTTTCCTCCAGACTCTGGGACCTTGATTTCCAAAGGAAATGAAAAATTTACTTTCATCAGAGAACATGACTTTGGACCACTCACCAGCAGTCCAGTCCTGTTTCTCTTTAGCCCAGGCAAGACGCTTCTGACGCTGTCTGTGGTTCAAGAGTGGCTTGACACAAGGAATGCGACAGCAGAAACCCATGTCTTTCATACGTCTGTGTGTGGTGGTTCTTGAAGCACTCACTCCAGCTGCAGTCCACTCTTTGTGAATCTCCCCCACATTTTTGAAGGGGTTTTGTTTCACAATCCTCTCCAGGGTGCGGTTATCTCTCTTGCTTGTACACTTTTTTCGACCACATCTTTTCCTTCCCTTCGCCTCTCTATTAATGTGCTTGGACACTGAGCTCTGTGAACAGCCAGCCTCTTTAGCGATGACCTTTTGTGTCTTGCCCTCCTTGTGCAAGGTGTCGATGGTCGTCTTTTGGACAACTGTCAAGTCAGCAGTCTTCCCCATGATTGTGTAGCCTATAGAACTAGACTGAAAGACAATTTAAAGGCTTTTGCAGGTGGTTTGAGTTAATTAGCTGATTAGAGTGTGGCACCAGGGGCCATCAATTTTGAACCTTTTCACAATATTCTAATTTTCTGATATGATGAATTTGAGATTTTCATTTGTTGTCATTTGTAATCATCAAAATTAAACAAAATAAACATCTGAAATATATGAGTTTGTATGTAATGTATGAATATAATATACAAGTTTCACTTTTTAAATGGAATTACTGAAATCAATCTACTTTTTCATGATATTCTAATTTTATGACCAGCACCTGTAGGTGCAGCTGTCTGTGTTCAGAGCGTTATCAGTCCGTGTTTTTTCCCTCGCTCTCGCGCTGCTCTCGAATCCCACCTCTCGGTGAAATATCCGGATCTGTCTCTTTGGGATATAATATTATTAGTCGCATTTAACTGCTTACAGAGTCCCTACGTGGAGGAGGAGAGACATAGCTGCACTCAGTGAATTTTAACCGGCTGCTACTTCGATGTTTCAGTAAAAGTTTGGCTGGTTAAAAAAATTATGCCACCGAAAAATCCGCTCTTTGCACATGCAGAGCTTTTTCAGCTTAAAATGGCAATAAAGTTTACATTTATATAAGTTAAAAAAGCTGGGCTTCCCAGAGGAACATTACTCCGAGTTACAGATTAAAATAAACATATATGCTGTTTTCTTATTGAACAGAGAATCAGACTGCAGAGCTTCTAGATATCTTAAAAATTATTTTCTTTGGCATCATTATATTGGTAGACAGGTTCAAAAATCTGTTTTTAAGCAGAGCAGGGACACAATTAGGGACAGATGCTGATTTGAAGGTGAAACAGATTTACTGGGATATGCAATAAAATATATCCCCAAGTTTACAAAAAAAAAAAATGCAATGTTATAACTATATTTTGTAGTTCAACAAGCCACACAGGACACAGACTTAAAATAAAAAATTTATAAACCTGCTAGAATTAAAGGGCAAATAATATAATTCAGTATAAATTATTTTTGAAATATAAGGTTCAATATATAGACTTTGGCTGCCAATTACATATGGGACAAATTTCTAAATTTGATTTTGCTGCTTGTGAAGGAGGATAATCACTGATGCAGCTTAAAGGGAAGCCATGCATGGATGGATTGATGGAAGTGAAGTTGTGTCCATAGGGATGCATGATATATTTCTGTTGGCATTGGTGTCGGCTGTTATTCGTAATTTTTTATACATTAATATTTTTGAGCCCTTTATAAAATAATGCACTAAAGGAAGGCATCTGTCTATAACTATAAATACCACAAATGTATTGTGGTACTCTTGTCCTCTCAACAATAGTAAAGCATTTAATAAATAAATGTTTGAGCTCATTTTTGGAAAATATAAACCCTATTGAAATCGGGTTGAGTAGCTGTAGGTCCATCAGACACTATTTTTATAGCATCCCCACCAACTTTTATCACAAAGTTGCTCCCTCCAGAAGCTGTTTTATAAATCCAATCTTCAATTGTTTATACTCCATTCATCCATAGGGGTCCACAGATTAAGTGATCCAGCATATTAGTAATAAAAATATTCCATGATGAGAAAATCGCCCATAACATCCGGTTGTTGACATCAGAAAGGTTAGATGTTCAAAACTAATGCTTAGCATCTTGCTAATATTTACTTCTAATACCGTTGTTAGCCCATGATGTTTGGTATGATTCTTTACATCATCTTCTTATCTACAAGACACAAGTGTCTGCATATTTTTATGATGCAATTTGAGCGAGATAATGGCTCTGTTCGAAAACCTAGGACGCATCCTTAGAAGACCGGATTCGAAGGCCGATTACGTTATAGCGCGGCGCCGAGGTCTGGTCGGATTCCAAGAGTCCTCGTTATGAGGCCTTAAAATGCGTCCTTCTTTATGCCTGATTTGAAGGACGGGTCTGATGTATCCTCGGTATTCTTGGATATCCCAGGATTCATTGCGAGACGAGGCAAGCTGTGATCAGAGTAAAGGTTACTTGGCGCCGAACAGTGATGAAAATTGGAAGTTCAGTTTAATATAATACAAGTCATTTAATAGTTCCGTCTGAGATTAATGAAAAATTGTTGTTTTAATGGTTATTGAGTCAGATATGTGGCGGTAATGTTTGGTTTATCTAAAGGTTTTAATCTGTTACTGTGTAAATGGGTTTGGCTGTAATTAAAGGACAGATTCTAATATATCTGAAGGGTGGGGACTATAAATCTGATAGGATTTTTATCTTTTTATTGCTGTTTTGCACAATATGCTTAACTACATATTTTTTGTTGTTGAATATTAGAGATTTTGCAGATATATTTTTTATAAATACATTGTTTAGATTTACTTATATCTTTCTACCCCTTTTATAGAATAGAATAGAAAATCCCTTTATTGTCCCACAATGGGCAAATTTACAGCAGCAGAAAGATTATTGAAAACGGTCACACAAATGTGGACCTTAGAAAAATGTATGAGAATAACATAATAGGGAAGAGTTAAAATATAAACAATACAATACTGTAAAGTGTTTTAAGAATATAAAACTGGGGAATAAATAACCAATATGCAGCTATGGACATTTTTACAGTAATTGATATTTGAAAATAGCAACATCAGAGATGTGCAAAATGACAGCAGCATGTTATTTAACTGACTAAGGTTTCTATCATTACATTTGATTTTATTTGTTCCTGCTCCCGGCTGTTGGAACATTTATTCCATTCTGGATTCTTGTGAGTGTAGTCTTTGTTCACCTCACAATAAAAAAGAAATAAACAGTTTTGAAAACTTCAGTATTCATTCTTTTCCTGCTTTGTGCGTCAACGTTTACGGTTGCTAAGCAACAGAGCATACGGCTGTAAAACCCGCCGAAGGGTAGACCTGGTCGAATAGGGGGTTTTCAGTGATATCATTGGCCAGCTTCCGGTCCGCCATCTTGGGTGGCATATTATCGTATATCATATATATCATGTCGCGAATGGATAAGTACACCAGCACGCTAGAGCCACCAGATCATGGAACATATCTGAGGAAATGTTCCGTGATCAACCATATGGACCCCTATGCCCTCCACGGTGCCTTGTTTAGCACTAATCCAGATGATTGGCCAAATGTAGAGCATGGCGACATAGTTCATTACCTGGTGTTCAGTGAAAACCCTCTGCACACTCTTGAGGAAATGAGAGCGTACAAGGGTCTAGAAGCTCAAAACCAGTTCACATCTGGTTGGGTACGAGATGTCGAAGTGATGTACATGAAGGAAATCGCCATCATACGTGGAAGGGTGAGTTTTAATAAGATGGTAAAAATGTAAACAATCCGACGCAGGGCTCGCTATGCTAGGTGGCTAACGGCCGGCGATGCGCGAACAGTTCCAAAGTTACAAGTCCTTGGAGTCTCATGTGCAGTTTACGAATGGATGGGTTCAGGAGCTGCAGCTCATAAAGCCAGCAAACAGTACTAACCGTTAGTGCTAACAACCACTCAGGCATGTAATGTACTTTTAACTAGCTGCTATGTGTTTCAAAGGTTTGGTTAGTAACGTTAACTGCCAAACCTCCCTAAACCCTCCGAGTTTCTCACATATTTGAGCTTTTTCCCGCTGGTTGAAATCAAGTTAAGGTGAAATTAATCAAATTAAAACACGGCTGAGAGAGGGAGTCCAGTACGCGGTAGTCATAGGCAGTAGTCTGAGTAGCGGCGGCGGAGGCAGTCAACATTGCGGCCACGGAAAGTAGTACATCATGACGCCCAAGCCCTATTATTAATATATTCTTACATGTTTTAAATGCTTGACAGTTAATTACCTGTGACAAAGTGAGCACTGCAGACTCTGGCGTATTCCAGCTTAACACCGTCCAAATCGGACCTGGATATCCGTGTCAGCCATAGGTGATGGCGTTGTTCAGATAGCTGTTTTGTTTTTTCACATTGATTCACGATTACGGCTGGTATGCGATAGAAAGAGCGTTGATCTCCACCTCCACGGGCCGTGCAACCAACAATTACACACGTTTTCACCATTTTTCAATGTCAATACTGCCTAAGGCTGCCACCCAATATGGCGGACGCGCTGAGTAGTCACGTGAGCATGACGTCACCTGACAAACCCCCTATTCACAGCCCAAACTCTTCCGGTCTCCTTATTTTCAAGGACTTCGAAGGATCCAGTCTAGGTAGACTGCGTCCTTGGAGGACACGTCCTAGGTTTTCGAAGAGTCTCTTCCGGTTCAATTCCTGTCTTCCAGTGACAATATTATTGACGTTATTTTCTCTGGTGTTATTGGTTAAGAGCACGTGGGGTGTTGGGTTTTGTAGCCAATGAAATAAGGTTTCAAATGAGCCCAAATGTGTTTAATGTATTTAAAGGGGTACCGCATTACAGGCTTGTGTTAGAGAGAAACACAAACACTAGCGGTTGGAGCCATTGCGGGCAGCTCCAAGCTGACACTAAAAATCCAAAACCCCACAACTCTGGAACTGTTATAGAGGACTGATATTTTCTGCATTTGTGGTTGACATGATGCAGAAAAAAGTAAAACAGTGAGACCTGCCTTTTCTCAAGAAAGTCTTTATTACTGCTGTTCACAGGTCTGAATAAAAGAGCCATCATTTCCGAGAATAAAAAAAAACAACTTTGAGTGATGTTTGAACTGATGCAGCTTGGTCTGTGCTCTACTCATCCAATCTTAATTTATATATTTGTGAAACCAAAGGCTTTCAAATAATGTCCTGCACATGTAATTTGGGCTTAAAGTTCCTAAGTTATTTGCTTTTCCATTTGGGTATGCAAAATAGGTGAGGATTACCCAAAATGAGATTGATTTTAAGAGGTTAACAAACACCTAGAAAAAGTACACTAAATTATAAATTTTGGATGTGTTATTACATTTTTAAAAGAGCAAAATTTTCAGTGAGCTGTATATGAGAAATGAAAGCTTGCTTGTCCCTGACAATTTAGCACACTGTTCTAATTAGTATGTTAATTAGAAATCTATGCTTGTTTTAAGTCAGATATATTTTTTAGGACAAGATGTTGTATTACAGGATCTCTTCAATGGACAAAATAATTTTTGTGTCATTAAAAGCAAATGCTATGGTCTCTAGAATGTAATTACTTTGTTTACATCAGTGAATATCATAATATGCTATTTTCTGCACTTTAAAGCTACTGAGTACAGGTGGAATAACATGAATAATTTCCTTTAACCTCAGATGACTTAGGATGGAATCGAAGAGGTCGAATCCAGACCTGTATGCATATACGTGCATCACTTTTAGGGACCCTGACTAAATTAACAAAGTCAGATATGTTAGTTCATCCGTTAGCCCAAGCAGGCAAACCACATCCATACAAAGTGAAAAATTTTCATATTTATACAGTTTATCTTGATAGTTTTTTCATATTGTCTTAACAAAATTAAAATCTGACATACAGACAAAGCTCAGTAACCACAATATTAAACAGTGCATTTATGAGTATTATCCAAATACTACCATTCCAGATTAGTAATTCTGTAAAAGAAATACCAATCATCTTAAAGGTTAAGACCCAAAACTGGGAAATGTATATATTGGTTGTTGCTTGTTTTCTTTGAAATAACAGAGTCAAAGTCAGAGTATTACCAGAACCTTTCTTGCATTTCATTTTAAGCCTAAATACATAAAAACATAGATGTGTGAAAAGTTGTGTGGGTGTGCCCAAGCCTTGTGGTTTTAAGGAACACATGGTATTTCAAGCATAACAAATCAACATAAAACGCATAATAATGGTTACATAAGACACAAGTCTACATATACTTTAAACAGCTGTCATCATGACAAGACAATAGTACAAATTTGGGGAAAGCGGTAAAGACAAAAAAGGAGACTGTTTCATTTATGTACATGAGATGAATTGAAATAGATAAATCAAATTCATAAAATTTTAAACTGAACTGTACTTTCTGAAGCTCTTTAGCAGTTTAACTAAGAACATAAAAATATAAATACACATTTAGTGGGGAAAATACACTATATTGCCAAAAGTATTTGCTCACCCATCCAAATTATTGGAATCAGGTGTTCCAATCACTTCCATGGCCACAGGTGTATAAATTCAAGCACCTAGGCATGCAGACTGTTTTTACAAACATTTGTGAAAGAATGGGTCGCTCTCAGGAGCTCAGTGAATTCCAGCGTGGAACTGTGATAGGATGCCACCTGTGCAACAAATCCAGTCGTGAAATTTCCTCGCTCCTAAATATTCCACAGTCAACTGTCAGCTGTATTATAAGAAAATGGAAGTGTTTGGGAACGACAGCAACTCAGCCACGAAGTGGTAGGCCACGTAAACTGACGGAGCGGGGTCAGCGGATGCTGACGCGCATAGTGCGAAGAGGTCGCCAACTTTCTGCAGAGTCAATCACTACAGACCTCCAAACTTCATGTGGCCTTCAGATTAGCTCAAGAACAGTGCGCAGAGAGCTTCATGGAATGGGTTTCCATGGTCGAGCAGCTGCATCCAAGCCATACATCACCAAGTGCAATGCAAAGCGTCGGATGCGGTGGTGTAAAGCACGCCGCCACTGGACTCTAGAGCAGTGGAGACGCGTTCTCTGGAGTGACGAATCGCGCTTCTCCATCTGGCAATCTGATGGACGGGTCTGGGTTTGGCGGTTGCCAGGAGAACGGTACTTGTCTGACTGCATTGTGCCAAGTGTAAAGTTTGGTGGAGGGGGGATTATGGTGTGGGGTTGTTTTTCAGGAGCTGGGCTTGGCCCCTTAGTTCCAGTGAAAGGAACTCTGAATGCTTCAGCATACCAAGACATTTTGGACAATTCCATGCTCCCAACTTATTGGGAACAGTTTGGAGCTGGCCCCTTCCTCTTCCAACATGACTGTGCACCAGTGCACAAAGCAAGGTCCATAAAGACATGGATGACAGAGTCTGGTGTGGATGAACTTGACTGGCCTGCACAGAGTCCTGACCTCAACCCGATAGAACACCTTTGGGATGAATTAGAGCGGAGACTGAGAGCCAGGCCTTCTCGTCCAACATCAGTGTGCGACCTCACAAATGCGCTTCTGGAAGAATGGTCAAAAATTCCCATAAACACACTCCTAAACCTTGTGGACAGCCTTCCCAGAAGAGTTGAAGCTGTTCTAGCTGCAAAGGGTGGACCGACGTCATATTGAACCCTATGGATTAGGAACGGGATGTCACTTAAGCTCATATGTGAGTCAAGGCAGGTGAGCAAATACTTTTGGCAATATAGTGTATCTCAATTTATTTAAAATCTAAATGAATATCTATTTAACTCTTTTGTATTCTTTAATGAGCAGAAGGTTAACGTTGTAGAAAATGCTTCTGAAATATTATTTACCAAAACTTTTCAAATCAATAGCAACTTACCTCCAGATATGAGTGCTTCAAAGGTGCTCTCTAAATTGATTAAAAAGCACAGAATTACTCAAACCCATCCACAATTTTTGGGGATGGGTGGCTGGTGGAAGCCAGAAAACTAGAAGGTATTGCTTTTTATAAAAGACGCTAAAAACCACACCTCTGCATATGAAGTAAGAAAATAAGGAAATGAAAGAAGGGAAGTTATGCTTCTGTGGCAGTAAATTGGTACCAACATGATGGTTTATTTCTATGTTTTTTTATTGTCAGATTAATTTAAATTTAAACTTGGGTTAAAAAAACATGTAGAAGCTTATGAACTCCTTGTAAAAAATGAAATGATGTAATTCCTTCAACAATTAAGGTAAATGAGCTAATAATACCTTTCTGAGTTTTATTACACACACACAGCTGTGTGGGTGTGATATGCTTGACAGCTCTCTCGTTATGGTTAACAGGTTTCCTGGCTAAATCTCATATTTTGAGCGTTTTCTGTTAAATATATATCACCGGGCAGACAGCTGGTAAAAACTAAAAAAAAAGTCAAATTTCTTTAAATCCGCTGAGTTGTAGTTCCTGTTATCGACACAAAAGGCTCAAATAAAAAGCAAAAGAAACAAGTTACCTAATTAAAATATGCTAATTAATTTGAACAGTATCAACATAACACAACAAATACATTCCATTTTCGTGGTGCTGATTTAGATGTCTCAAATTAGTGGTGTTTTTGCCTTAATGGTGCTTGAGCCCTGACTAACTTCAACACCATAGATGCTGCATCGAACACCTGTTAGATCCTTCATGAAGTGGCTCCATACCTGATTGTTTCCCTCTTCCCTCTACACTTAGTGCATTTTGCTAATTAGATTTCCCTTCTACAGAAGAGCATTTAAAAATGAGTGGCTGCATAAAGCCTAAAGTAAAAACACACAGGCACTAGATTTAAATAGCAATGCTACAGCTGGTAAAGCATCCAGCATCTAAATACAGAAGTTGGAGCCTTTTGTGTGTTTATTGAAAACATTATTGAAAACATTAACTTCTGAATTTATGAGCTCAAGTACAGCCTGCAGGTCAGTATGAAGTGTAGTGGGACACAATATAATAATCTTATTTTCCTTCTAAAATAATGTTTATTTCGCAAAGAGCTAAAACATACACAGAGCTACAATACCAAAAATGTCTGTTCTCTTTAATGTAATGACACAGGGTCAGAACCGTGAGAGCTAAAACAGGCAGAATGATCAAGGGTACAAACCAGAGTTTGGGGTCCCAAAGCAGGTCCAGAGGAAAAGCCAGGTGATCCGACATCTAGAGACAATCCAGGGGAGAATCCAAGAGCGAGTTTAGAGCACAGAAAACTGATCAGATCCAAACCACACAATGACAGATGCTACATGGTTCAGACAGGCACTGAGAATCAGAAAGCAGAATCGAGTAAGAATCAGGTTGACAGGTTTTCAGGAATTCTGGCTAGACCTAACTGATGACTCGTAATAATCTGGTACTAGTGACTAGACTGAGAGCTTATTATATTGTCAGGTGTATGTAGTCATACACTTTTGTTGTCATGGGCACTCATGTGCAGTTTTACATAATCAGTTTATCGTGGAGTAAACTGATAACTTTTCCCTCTTCAACCAACCTAATTTTCAACTGCATGTTTACGCTAGCAACAGCTGTGAAATCTGTTTGAGGGGAAGGGGAAAGTGCATAGGGTTTTTTTATAGGCCACATTCTCAGTCATCAACGTCATAGTCATTCCAACCATGTTAAAAAAGATTTTTGAATTGAGAAAGCTTCCTGGATGGGAAGCAAAATGTCTTCAAACTTGAAAAACCAAGTCCAGTAGTTTGCTTTTTAACTATTTTGACATGATTGGAATATGTGACAGATTATTTGAGCCATTAGTGAAAGTTCTATAGCATTCCCTGTGTGTTGTTCTGATTGCCTAATCCTGACATGTTTCTGCCTTTGGACTTCCAAGCCTGCCTGCCCCTGCGCTGATCTGTTTGCCTGATCTGTCCTTGGACTCCTGCTGGATTCTGCCCGTTTATAATCCTGGATCTATCCCCTGAACCCGACTTGGATTTCCCTTTGGTACCTCTTCAGATCTCTGTTCGTCTGGCCTGGACTCCTGTTCACCTCATCGACACCGGCATTGGCTTTGCTTCCTGAACACTCCTGCTTTCCCTCGTCTGCTTGCTTCTGCTCATAATTTGACGTGTTATAAATAAACACTATTGTAAATCACATCAGTCCTTCTGCCTGAAATTTTGGGTCCATAGTTCTGAGTCCTGACACTATCTATATTCACCAAATGTTTATATGTCCACAACACAGATTTATGCCACATTCCTATATTAACTACACAAGGGCTTTTCAGTTGTAAACCCTCTTTGGTTCTTAATGCACTGTTAGAAAATGAGTATATGCATATGTGACAATTCTGTTTCATATTGAGAGAGATAATCATGTAAATACTCATACTCTCTGTCTACAGTCACATGGTGAACTGAACGGATCAGTTTTGAAGTAATGAACATGAACAGGAGTGACATTCACTCTGAGAATAATGAGCGACACACACAGCTGACATTTGCTATCAGTTGATAACAACACTTTTCATTGGATAACGTTGAAAAGTGTTTTTGTAAATACTTAAATATAAACACATTTATATTTAAGTATTCTTAACTTTCATGAGATATATATATATATATATATATATATATATATATATATATATATATATATATATATATATATATATATATATATATATATATGTGTGTATATATGTGTATATATATTTTTTATTTTTTTTATTTTATAAAAAATAAAAATAATCCCATAGGGAAATTACTTCTCTGCATTTAACCCATCCCCTAGGGGAGCAGTGGGCTGCCATTGTGCAGCGCCCGGGGTGCAGTGTGGGGTTAAGGGTCTTGCTCAGGGAGCCAGAGTGGCAGTCTGTGGGAGTAGGGGATCGAACTCCCAATCTCAGGATTCAAAGCCTTATGCCCTAACCACTAGGCCGCCACTATAATCAGTGTTTTCCTTTTCTTATGTTTTCTTTGCATTAACTCAATGGACAGACATTAAACACTGGGCTAGATTCTTGTTGGGACCAGACCTGTTCCTTTCTTCTCTGGCCTCCTTTTGTATGTTTTCTCTAAATGACTCAGAGCAAAAAAGACCAGCTGTGCCGAGTGAGTGTGTGTGTCTGATCTAGTCACACATACACAGCATTCTGTTTCTTAAATATAGTACCCAAAGGCACTGTCAATTTCAGACATCTAAAACATCAAAATTATAATCAATATATTTCTGACATTTAAAATCTGACATATATCAAACAAGTAAATCCACTCCTACAGTAATTACAACCTAATTACTTTACTTTTGGACATTCTTATGAATTTTCTTTAAAAGTTTTTGTCTCAGAGTTAGTTACAGAAACAGTTTGGATCCACAAATGAGTGGCAACTTTGCATGCACCTAAATATTAAACTATGATAATAAGCTGCAGAAATTCAACTTACTCATAAGTAAGTATGCTTTCTGCATACCATTGCAGTCATTAGTCCGGACTTGGTGAGTAATAAAAGACATATTGGTGTCCATTTAGCATTTGAATAGCATCCCACTGGTTCTACTTTATAACATCATTATGCTTGACAAAATATAGAGAAGATTTTCCCCCAAACCGACAGATGTTCGCACATTAACAGTCATATGACAAACAGGAGCCAGATTTAGATAGACCTTAAACAAACATCAGGCAAATATATTCAGGCTTCTTTTATTTTTAAACTTTTTTAAATAGTCAAATTGTCTTAATGAACAGTCAAGAGAAGTAGAACTGTATGACCTTTCTCTGTTCAGAAATAAGCTCTTCTATTTTTGTGTGTGAATGCATCAGTTCTGGCACACAGATCGGAAATTTTAACAGTTTCTCTTTTTTTCATCAAATTCTCATCTTGTAAAGTCATTTTCTCAAAGTTTAACTCTTGAGTGTCCTGTACACTAAGAGTACTTGACACCATATGTTAAACCTTATGTATTTTAAACAGATTTGACAACAGATGTAGGAGTTTTTATTTTAGGTGGGCACTGAGGAGGACAAAAAATTGCTCTGCTGTTCTGTTTTATCTCAAGTATTCACAAATTTTATTTCAAACTAAATACACGCTCTCATCACATGCCAAACACACCCAGCATATAACACAACACAGATATGTATCAACTTCAAACATATGGCAACATCCAAATCAAATAAATCTGCACGCTTTATCCTTTCATTGTTGCACTAATTCCTTTCATCCACAGGGATGGATGAATTAACCAACTATTTGATGATGGTCCAGTTAGTCAGTTTGATAACTTTCAACGTGGGCACTATTCATATTATTAAGGACCAAAGAAATAGTAATGCAGAACTCTAAAGTGTTTAGATCTCCTGTAAAGATACTGCTGAAAAAAAAGAATAATAAATTCTGTTTACTGGCTTAAAAACAATATGAACATTTTTAACAAAACTTTGAAACAGACCGCGCTTCCAAATGCAGACCACCTGGCTGTATATGTTTATTGAGGTCCTTAAAATCAACATATGTAGTCCTTGGTGTGAAACCAACCAAATGGCAACCAAAGACGCCTTAACAAACAACAGACCCACAAACACCCATGAGGGCAGTGAGCTATACCCTGACTGACAACAATTATGGTCATAATTAATAATCATGACCAGTGAGGACCACAGTTTTAAACGTGACTGAGGCCCCCTCTGCATGCATGCATGCATTAGGACAAGAGATTCAAAAGGAGGAAAGAAAATCAGCATCTTATTTCTTTGCAAATTTTTCGTTAGAGAAGTTATTTTAGTTTATTTTAAGTAAGGAGATGAAAAAACAGTCTCACTATTTGTCCACTCCTGCTCGTAGATCCCTTTTTATTACCTTTTCATTCTCCCTGTTTCTCCCAAGTAAATAGTAACTGAATGGTCTGGGTCTATGCATCAATTTGTAGGAAAATTTTTGATCAAGTACAGGGCTGAGCAACAGCTGCTCTGCTCTTCCCTGAGCCAAGGGAAGAGAGGCAGCTCAGTTTGCTATGGTAGGCCAATGACCATTTATTAGCTTGAGTAAATATGTTTTTCAGATGTCTCAGATGCTTTTCTTCTTATTCAAAATGAACACTTCTGATATCTTCAATTGAATTCTTATTAATTCAGATTTTGTTTCCAAGCATGTGTATTGTGCTTATACTTATATAATAATTATAACTAATATAATTCTTGCATACATTTACAATCTTAAATAAACATTCTGGATATCTAAAACTGAATTTTTATGACTCTAATATGATAATCTCCATAATCTAGTTACTACTAGTCATAATGACATTTCAGATAAAAAGATGAATATAGCTTTAAATGGCCAAGCTCCATCAGAGATATGATTTTTCCTTATGTTCCTAAAAGAGCACCCTGCTCTCAATCTACAGCTATAATAGTGGTTCCTAGAATTTGTAATTGTAGAAAAAAAAAAAATGGGCGGCACATCTTTTAGTTATCAGACTCCTCTCCTGTGGAACCAACTACCAGTTTTAGTTTGTGAGGAGGACACCCTGTTTACTTTTAAGGGTAGGCTTAAAACTTTTCTTTTTAATAAAAGCTGAAAAAAGTGACTTTTTTGTGCAGTAAACTATTAGAGACTACTAGAGTTTCTGAAGTAAAAAGAAACCTTATTTTTAATGTAATGTACATTTTTGGGAAAGATAAAGTTTAATTTCCTTATACACTGAAAAATGTGTAACATGTAGCTGTTCATTCAAACTGATGACTGTCCCTGTAAACTGGATAAAATTATTGATTTGATTGTGTAACTCATTGTTTTTGGATTTTGAGACATCAAGTTTGACTTAACCTGAAATAAATACACATACAAATAAAATAAATACACGTACAATATTTATATATATATTCATGACCTGCAGCTAATTTGTTTTTGTTTGAGTCAGTGCGCTTTGCACACAGTCAGAGCACGTGCCAGACTGTGAGAGAGCACCATTTCCGTCGTCTCAACATCCTGGGTAGTTTCTCAATCCGTGGGCACGGATTAATAAACCGAGAGCACATTTTCTTAATCCGCGGGTACGGATTAATAAACAGAGAGCACAGTTTCTTAATCCGCGGGTACGGATTTCTAAACCGAGAGCAGTTTCTTAATCCGCGGGCACGGATTAATAAACTGAGAGCACATTTTCTTAATCCGTGGGCACAGAATAATAAACCGAGAGCACAGTTTCTTAATCTGCGCGCATGGATTGGAAAACCAATTAAATCAATCAATTTATCAATCCGTGCCGAGGGATTTCCACAGGCTTTTTTTTTTTTTTTTACCCTGACACCCAGGGGGCTCCGTAGATCTGCACTGTTGCTGCTTCTTTTACCAACAGGTACGGATATCATACCCGGGGACGGTGAGTGGAAGAAAGGATTCTGCAAATGCTTTCTGATGGGAGGAGATGGCTGAGCGACAGGTATCCTAGCAGATGGAACTTAGGCGGGAGCCCGAGCAGCACTACAGGAGCAGCTGTAGGAACCAGAGTGAATCCAGGAAGGGGGTTCTCTTGTCCGGGTCGGTAACACCGAGGGGGCTAGAGGGGAACGCCAGAGCAGAATCTGAGCAGCTGGGATTCAGAAACCAGTCTTCAGTGCATGGAGACAAGACTGGTGAGAATTCCAGAGCAAAACGAGCTAAGGGAGACAGGAGAAAAAGTTAGAACTAGGAATCCAAAACATCGAACTCTCAGAAACGAAGATCTGTCAGCAGGACAGTGGCCTAGCCGTACCACAACGATCTAATACTCTGGAGTCCTTCAGCTGACTGAAAGCTCCTCTTAAGCTCCAGCCAGAGCAGCTCCAACAAGCCACGCCCACCTGTCAACAACAGCCACCTGTGAAAGAGAATCAGCAGAACACAGAACACAGAATCCTGACACTTACGACTTAATTGCCTTTTTTGGAGAGTTTCATTCAGGTTTTAGAGCTCGTCTTAGTACTATAACACAGGGTTCGTACGGCTGCTGGAAATCCTTGAAAATACTTGAAATTTGACGTTGTATTTTCAAGGTTTGAAAAGTGCTTATATTTAGGATGAAATGCTTGAAAATGCTTGAAATTGTTACTATTTCTTTCGCAACAAATACCTATCTAACTGAATCGTGTGTTTATTAAATGGAGAAATAAAATGTTGAAGAGCCTGAAAATGAAACCTGCTCGCTTATGTGTGACTGTGATCTGCCAGTCTTTTTCCATGTGTGACTCCGCCCCCATGAAACCACTACTGCACCATGCCGGGAGGTTGTCGTTTCAATGAAAGTTGGCTGGAAGATGAAAAATACAAATTATGGATTAAACGGGGACAAACCCCACGAGTTGCCTCTTGTAAAGTCTGCAAAAAAGATGTGCAGCTTTTCACAATGGGCGAGTCTGCGCTCTCGAGTCACATGAAGGGTAAGTCATAGTGACTGAGAGTACGGTGTGATAATGTAATGTTAGTATTGCAGTGTTTCCCGCAGCACTACCGCAGCAAACTCACGCTACCGCCTCGCCAACATAAAAAAAAAACAAAAAAACGAAGTTTTAATTCATTGCCAGGCCCAGACCTTAAAACAGCATTGATAACTCTACGGCTGATAATACTGAATTGCGACACCCTCTGGTTGGTTATAGTACTACGCCATGGCAGAGGAGTAATTTTCTTTGATCATCCGAGGAGACGTGTGGGGGGGGGGGGAACGTGTTCGTCGTCTACATCATCGGTGAACTATATGTGGAAAGGTAAGTAGTTAATTAAAACTGGTAATAGAAAATAAATATCTGCCTCGTGTGCTCTGACAAATTAAGATAGGATTTAGTTTCTCCCCCCCCCCGAACCCTGTCTGCCATTTTAGAGATGTTCTTAATATTGTCAGCTCCCTAACTTCACAGTCAACATCACTTTCTTTAAATAGATACAATATGGAGCACATGGCGTAGTATTTGGCCTTAAACAGGGTGCCAAAATACTCCAGAAATTTGAAGTATAGTCTTTTTCCTGCTTAGGTTCCCCCAGATTCCTTATGAAGGTGTGAGCTATGCCACAAATGTTCCTTGCCCAGGAAAAGCCCCTGGTTTAGGTTTTATTAGGTGGAGATATTTCATGTTGGGCCAGGGCTTCAAAATAGATGCGAGGTTACAAGCTTTATGATAGACAGGAAAGTTTATTCAATAGTCATTCAATATGTTTATTCAAAACATTTTGGAGGTGTTAGAAACAGGCCAGTGTAGTTCAGCTACTCTTCCTTCCTTCTAGCAGTTGGTCTGTTAGGCTACACTGGTTGAGCTCCATTGCAACAGTTACAGTAGCAACCATCAAACATTTCCCCACTTTCCTTGACTGGCCATTGGCTGGTCATGGGCTGGTCCCCTACAATTTCTTTTTAACATCAATATTTGTACTAAAATATTCTTTCTGTCATGATTTGTGGACATTAAGATCTAAAGAGAAACGTCATGTCCTGGTCAGTCCCTGTAATTCAGTAAAAGGGTGGAGTCAGAGTAAAAAAAATATGCAAGAGTGGCTGGAAGTTGGAGGCAATTTCGCTGGGAGTTGGAGGGAAGTGGGCTGCCCTGCAGCTGGTGTTTAACTGGAAAGGGCCATTTTGAATGGCTGCTACTGTATCAGTTACCATGTTATTCTTCATGGAATTTATACCAGTAGACCACTGTAATTATTAGCAGTATCCTTGTACAAAACACTTGGAGGATATCCTTGTAACTCATTGCATTAGTAAAAAAATATTATGTATACTTCTTTACATCATCATATGATGGGACACTTAAACTTGAACATGATATTTATACTATCACTTTTATAATGCTCCCTTAGAAGTTGTTATTAGGTGCATAACACTGAGGCAGCTTAGCCAGCTTCTTGGCTGTTTGTGGTTTGTGTGACACACCACATAGGAGCTTTAACATTGTGGCTTGTTTTGTCAGGGAGAAGGGCCGTGAATAACAGTTAAAAGAGGCTTTTTTAGAGTCCTACCATGCCATATCATCACATCATTAGACCATATTATAATTGAGATAATACAGTGTTCTAAAAAAAAGGACAATCCAAATTGACACTACGAGAGCTATCTCTGTAGAAAAAAATCCTACTCTTGTCTGTATCTTCCCATTTAATTTATAAATCTGTGTTACATACATAATGAAGATGATTATTTTTTATCTTGACAAAATAATTGTTGCAATTAGATAAATGCCGTGTCACGGTCTTACTTTCTGTTTAACTTTGATCCGTGTGTTTCATTGGTTTATTTCCTACTTTGTGTTTCTAGATTTATTTTAGTTCTCAGGTTTTTCTGTTGTTGTCCTCTGTTGCCCTCTTATGTTCAATAATCTTTCTTATGCAGAAAGATTATTGAAAATGGTCACACAAATGTGGACCTTAGAAAAATGTATGAGAATAACATAATAGGGAAGAGTTAAAATATAAAAAATACAATACTGTAAAGTGTTTTAACAATATAAAACTGGGGAATAAATAACCAATATGCAGCTATGGACATTTTTACAGTAATTGATATTTGAAAATAGCAGCAACATCAGAGATGTGCAGAATGACAGCAGCAGGTTATTTAACTGACTAAGGTTTCTATCATTACATTTATTTTGATTGGTTCATGCTCCCGGTGGTTGGAACATTTATTCCACTCTGGATTCTTGTGAGTGTAGTCTTTGTTCACTTCACAATAAAAAAGAAATAAATAAACAGTTTTGAAAACTTCTGTATTCATTCTTTTCCTGCTTTGTGTGTCAACGTTTACGGTTGCTAAGCAACAGAGCATACGGCGGTAAAACCCGCCGAAGGGTAGACCTGGTCGAATTCACAGCCTAAACTCTTCCGGTCTCCTTATTTTCAAGGACTTCGAAGGATCCAGTCTAGGTAGACCGCGTCCTTGGAGGACACGTCCTAGGTTTTCAAACAGAGCCATAGATACTCTCCCTCTGCTGTCACTCCTTGTTGGTTCCTCTGTTGTTGCTGCTTCTGTTGTTGCTGGTCCTGTCGTCGCTGTTGTGGTCATACCTCATCATACCTCGTCTTACTCTGTCCTACCTCGTCTCACCCTGGCTCCTTGAGATTATATTCCCCTGATGTCTCCATGGTTCTGATTTGTGTTACATATTAAGTTAAATTTTGGATTCCTCCCTTTGTTAAACTGTTTCCTCTGATTAAATCTACAAGAACTCACCTCTGCCTCCCTGCCTCTGTATTTGGGTTCTCAGACCTCACCAAAACGTAACACGGCGAAGGAGAACATTAACCTTAACACTTGACAGGAAGATAATATGAAGGTTTAACAACCATATACAAAAATGACCAAGAATAATTATATGTCATAGTCAAATTATACATTGATCCTCTACAAATGCTCTGAAGTTTGTTTACTGGCTGGGTTTGATAGAATGAAAATAATTACCAAATGAGAAAATTCAGTCTCAATTTCCAACATAGTCAACATCATGAATAGGTTGCTTTTCATACATTTTATTCCACATTTCATAATAATAGCTCAACAAATGTATATCTGCTTTTTTGAAGCGCAATAATAAAATTAATAAGCAAACATAGCGTGAATAATAAAACAAACCTTGTGCATATAAGTTTGAATAGGAGTGAGAACAACTGCTTTCTAGTCATAGTTTGTCTTGTACCCGATTTTGTCCAAATGGTCACTGGCCACTTGAATGGAACCTGAAAAAGTTCAAAGCTTTGGTTTAACACTTATTTCAGTAAAACTAAGGAAAAAGTCAAATTGTAACAAGTAAAATCTCACCTCCGAGACATCCTCGACAGCCGGTTAAACATGCTAAATGTCACAGACATTTAAGTATTTAGTGTATTTAATCTTTTCAGAGCCATAATGTTTTCTCACTGCTTTTTGAGACTATGCATTAAATTGGCTAAAAGCATTTTACCTTCCTTCACGGCTTTGAAGCTCAGCAATGCGATTCCTTAAACAAGAAAAAAATAAAAGTAGAGGACATTACTGAGAGATCTTTTCTTTTAAACAATCTGCTCTACTTAATAAACCAATAATATAAAAGAAACACACTTGTATTTTTTCAACATAAACACACAGATGACCCCAAAAGTTACAGCTGTGCCAATGGCCACTGCAACTGGAATGATGATGTGATAATAGCTTTCTTTACCTGTAAACAGAAATGAAATCAAATGTAAGTTATGTGATGAAAATATACAAGGGTGCAACACCCTGTATTTTTCTACATTGTTCAATGATAGATTTTGATAATATTTAACAATGTTGGTAATGAAAATCAAACCTCACGTTTTACATTGAATTTAATGGAACTTTTTGAGGATTTGCCCCCACTAAATGTTGCTGTGCAAATGATGTCAGTGTGGTCATCATTTTCGTTGGGAATAAAGGTCAGGATGGACTGAGTCTCCCAGATCCCAGAGTGAATGTCTTTTTGAATCTCAACAATGTCATCTTTACTTCCACGATTCCATGTAAATACAGGTACACGTGAGGGGCAGGTATGGCGGACAGAGCAGATGACTGTGTAAGATGTTCCTGAAACAGCTGTGTTTGAATGATGCAGTTCAGGCTTTGGGGTTTCAACTGTAAAAAGAAGATAAGAAAAAATAAACTGATGTAAAAGTGTTATCTATTGCTAATAATAATGGTTCACATAGATGGTGACATACTGAGCATCTTTAATTCAGCACAATCCTCGACAAAGGAGAACTTTTCTGGTGTAGGTGGGCTGTTGGGCTGTTTTACAAGTTCAATGCGAAAACACAACGGGCCATTGTCATGATCTTTAACTGCATTTATTTCTAAGGTGCAGTTACTCTCTCCCAGTACCCCGAGCATCTTTGTTCTGCCCTTAAATGCATCCATGACCATTGTCTCATCCTCACTGTAGATAAAGGAATCTTTTTTGCTACCCCGAAGCCAGAGTCCCCTCAGTCTGGAGCTAGGGAGTAGTCCACCAGGGTGGCTGAAGGAGCAGGGTAACACAACACAGGAATCAACTAGCGCGTCAATATTTTTGACAACAGAGGCCTTCCATGCTTCTCCAAACACAGGGCTGTAAATAACTGCAAGATAAGTAATTCGATAGGTTCAGACTAATAATCCTGACAAGTATCAAGAAACTGGAGATAAACATATGAGAAATTTACCAGCCAAAAGCAGAAAGACAATGACTGACTTTTTGTCTGGTTCCATTCTTCTGGTGTTTAGTGGTATAGACTGATCCTTAATGTTAAAATCTAGGTAAAAAACACATACAAAAGAATTTTTTAGTACAATTAACACAAATCAAATGTAACATCAGTGGATCATCATTCATCATATAAAAAATAAAACTGTTACTTAGATATATTTCTTCAGTCTTTTCTATGGAAAAGAAGGACCATGGTTTTACACTAAACCATGCCAACAAAAAGCTCAGGTAATCCTCAGGTAACACAGCTCAGGTAATCCTTAAATTATGTTTCTTAATGTGAGAAAAATATTCCGCAATATCTAGGGACGGTAAGTGTATTTTTTGAAAAGCACATCAAGAGCAAGAAAAAATGCTGTACATGAGCAGAGAACAAGAAATTGAAAACATGGATAAAAAGTATGACACACTGGCATAATAGAGGCATGTAAAGACAAGGTGGACTTCAAACCAAAAACAATGATGCTTTAGTTAACATTGCAAAATGTAACAATGAAAACCAACTATGAACAAATTATGTCTTTTAACCTTTGGTTAAACTTACTCTGTGTTTTAGCACATTTAGTCTTTAAGTTTATTCCAGATAATTGAAGAATGGTTCTGCATAAGTAGATTTATACTAGAGGTCCTGAGTGGACACTGACAAGTCTGCAATGTATTTTTACCAAATAGTTCAGAAAAAAATATATTAACATTAGTATGGACGGAGCTCTCAGAATGTCACAGAATGCATGTAAAAGCCTTATGACACCAATGATTTTTTTTTAATATTGATTAAAAAAATGTTTCTCTCTTCTTGAAGGAATGAACAAAGTGAAATGAGAAGTTGTTAGTTGGTAAAATATCAGGGCAAAAATCTTTGATAACTTCTTGAAATTTCATGTTAAAATTGAAGGAAATTTAGTTATTATTTATGAAGTTTTAATTAGCCTGCAATATTCCCCCAAAACAAAACACAATGTACAAACAACAAAGTGATGGTAAACTAGAAAGTATTTGTTCTGAAACAAAAAAGGAAAAAGGAAATATTATTTTTCATATTGATAAAAATAAATATATTATAATTACCTTTTACAATAATGTAAAGTCAATCAAAACTTCATATTAGATCATTGGTACTTTACAGTTTTGTCAACAAGGGTATCTCTTATATTTCAATTATTTTTGGTTAAAAAAAAAAGACCTTAAATAAGTTTAGGCTGAAGACTAACAAACAAATAAAACGTACACTGAAGTATACAAAATTAATAAATACAAGCATAAAAAAATATATACTAGAAGATTTCAATAGCCATGCTTAAAAAAAAACACTCTTGAATTTACACTACTCTACCAGGTTTGATGGTATGATCATCTGGTATAACATTCTTTAATTTGATATAGCATGATTTCTTTTGTCTTACCTGATAATAATGCTGCTTTGCTGGTCAGAGATGCAAATGAAAAAGTAAAAAATCACAATGACACTGTTTATATACAGAGGGGGAGAATGGTTTCAGTTCACTCTTTGCTGTGCAGTAAATGAAACAGATGTTTTTGCATACTTGACACAAAGCTTTGGGATGTTTCTACATGTTTATGTCTTTCTACTGTGGAAATCTGTGTTATGTGCACTGAGCTCGTTTTATCTGAATAGGAAAAAGATGTTATTGCCAAGAATCTTGTAATTGCCAAGATTTGTAGGTGACCTCAGCTTTTCCTTGTTTCTGTGTACTAGGGTTCAAACACCATGTCCACTGTATTCTCTGTTTGTGCTACTAAGTATGTATAAGGCCTTATACTGAAATATGTTTACACAGTGTGAAAATGATCTAGATCCTTCACTACTTTTAACATAGAAAAGTAGGTACAGTAAAGCGGAACGGAACACTTTGCACATCACTTTGTGCAAAGCATGAAAAACACCAAAGCAGCAGGGCCTAAAAACATAAGAACAATAACAAATAAGAATGTTTGTCTCTTGTGACATGATTACTGATCTAACTAATTGAAATACTCTCCTACAAGACTGTCTTTATAAGTAACTTTACAGAAAGGGATTTCTTTTAAAAATGCTTCTTGTGAGATGGGGCCTCGACTTTCTTTCCATTTGAGACATTGGATTTAAAGGAGGTGGTCTGGATTGTTTTACTCTGTGAGTTGCTATAAGTAAGTAATTCCAAAAAAGTTAAAAAAACAATTAAAAAACAAAGACATTTCGGTTCCCATCCAGAAAGCTTTTTCAATTAAAAATGTCAGGAACAGAGTTAAGTTTGAGGCTATATACAATAGCCCAATAAGGCAGTGTTTTTGTTTAGAAAAAATTCAAATTGATCGCTCTTCTGTGTGTGTTCTGTGTCTGTGGAGAGGTTGTTTGGTTTCTCCAATATAAAGATCAGAGCATTCCTCACTGCTTTGAACCTCATGTTTAACTGCTGTTTAAGTAAGTAAGTAAGTAAGCTTTATTTATATAGCACCTTTCACAGACCAAAGCCAAAAAGTGCTTTACAACCAGTGGTTTCAAAAGTACACACAGTTTTGACTTAAGTAGAAGTATAGATACTGCAGTTTAAAAACACTGGTAAAAGTTGAAGTATCAACTTGACCTCCTTACTCAAGTAAAAGTGAAAAATTATGTGCTCCAAAAACTACTAAAAGTATAAAAGTATAAAGTAACCTTAAAAAAAAAAAAAAAACAGTCAGATGCCACTATATGAATTGAAAGCTCAATTTTTCAAATATTTTGAAAAGTTCTTTGAGATAGAGCGAAGGATGAGGGAGGTCTTGTTGGTCTTGTTAAAGAAAAATGATTATTTTTTAGACTTTATTACAGTTAATCTTATGGCATGTGTAAACGCTCTCACTTGAACATATTTCTTAATTTTGAACAAGGCTGTGTTAATGATTTAAAACTACTAATGGGTAAGTATTTAGACCACCAGCCCATAGAATGAGTATCTCCTGGGGGGTGAATAACAGTTAAGCCTGCAGGAGAGATTTCTGCTTGATTTACAGAAGGTCAAAAGTCTTCCAGAATAAACAACCAGGGATGGTGAGGCTCCCCGCATTCCACAAGCTGTCTGTGAGAGCTTATCTTGTGTTTTATGACTTTAGGAATTCTAGATGCCAGGACAAGCTTTCCGCCTTTTCTTGTTAAAACAAAGAAGCAAATGACCCCAGATGTTTGCAGTAAATAAGGGGATAAGGGGAAGCCCTAGCAGTGTCAGAGATGGCGTTTGGTTGGAGGACCGAGGGCCAGCCCCTTTTTGAATGGATTAGATACAAGAGGATAAAGCTTTCTAAATAGAAGAAAAAGATCAGATTTGCCCTTGCAACTCTCCAAAGATGTCTCTGTACTCTTTGCTTTCTTTCCTCCTATGTCAGGTAATGGAATGTATGTCTCTGTTGTTCTGCAGTTTCTGGTGTAGGTTTGTGCATTGTCTTATTTCTAAAGTGTATGCATTGTCTTATATTGGATTAAACTCTGTAATTCTGTGACGTCAACACGCAATGTTGGTTTTATTACCAAACGCAGCTCGCCGAGTGGACCTGGGGAAGGGAAGAATCAGAAGCCAATCTTTTTCCAAAGTTAACTATGTTAGAATATTTTCTTCCTTTACAATTGGGGGCTCGTGCCGGTTCTGGAGTCTCGGCGCGCGGCTGTTTGGTCCTGATTGATCCGTTTCGGCCCGACGCTTCGGTGTGGTAAGACAGTATTTGATTATTTTTCAGTTGTCTGAAGCGCCGTGTGGTCGGACCGGGGCTGATTTGCTGTGTGCGGCCTCACAGAATTCAGATGCTGCAGAGGTAGATAGGATCCCTCCTAAAAGAGTCAGTTGTTTAAGGATTTGAATAAATACACATTACAGGGAACTGTGGCTAGTTCAAAACAGAGCCTTTACGTTAACTCTAACTTAAGCTGGGTTTTAAAAAATGTATATTCTTTTTACCCTGAGGAGCAATGCCTGGGCCTCTAAAAAAGTATTTTGGAAATTTGTGTATTGGTTAGTTTTGGCTTGTATCAGCCGGAGATTTCGACTCATCTCCAGTGGACTTATAATTATTTGGGTTAATTGGATCGAGTTGTATCACTCATGGAAAAGGACTAATAGCAGGTTAATTGGACCGAGTTGTATCACTCGTGGAAAATAAAGGACTAATAGCAGGTTGGATCACCTTTCTTTGGCACCCTTAAGCGGGTTGCTTATAGTATAAAGGACTAAAATAAATTATTTGATTTAATACAGGTTCAATCGCTCTCCCCAGCTGAAAAAGAAAAAACCTTTTGTCACTGGGCGGATTGAGTGATCGAATAAACTAAATTGAGGCTTATTTTCGCCTCGAGCTTGACCCAGCTCTGAAGTGTAGGACTGAGAAGTTGAAATGAGAATAAAAGGGATTTGTAAAATTGAAATTGGACAATTAAAAGATGCGTCATACATTCTTTTAGCCGGCTCCTGACGTTTTCTTTTCTTTTTTTTTCTGTCTTTTCTTGACTGAACTACAACGTTGTCTGTGTTTCTGTGTTTTGTATGTTTCTTTGTGTTTGTGGCTGTGTGTCTGTCTTCCCCCGTTATACTGTAGCCTATGTCCCACCACGCGCTGCTGTCTATTCGTCTGTCTGTGTCTGAATTGTGCTGAGATTGTGCGGAAGTGATTTGTGTTTCAAGATTGTGTTCTGAAATATTGTTAAATATTTTTGCTGGATGTTGTATTACTAACTTTCTGTTAAAATGTGCTTCTGTGGGACAGCGGTGTCCCCGTTTTGGATGCAAGTTTTGTTTCACAGCGGGGGGACTGATTGACCCCCCTTATTTGCATTTTGGGAGTGCTTCAGTTCTGTGCTATTTCCAGCTCACGCTTTCAGGATTCTTGGATTTTGATGTGAATTGCTTTAGGACTGTGTTTTGTGTTGAAATGAAAAGTACAAAATAACAGATTTACAAATGTTTTTACTTTCTCAGCGGGTGAAATGTGTTGCATCAGTTCCAGGCTTGAGCACTGGAATGATCCAATTGTTTATTATAATACTGTAACATTGACAATCACTTAAATTTCTAGGTTTCCTGACAGGATGGAACACCCTCACTGATTGTAAGAGAACAAAAATGAGAACATATGGATGTTTTTCTGCGTAACAGTGTTTTCTACACTGTTAATGTGGGACATGTTGAAACGCTAATGAATGACTTTGTTTCTTGTAGGACGATCTTCGTGTGCAGCCCATTTCGCATATTACATGACCACATGAACGGTTTTTGGGTTTTCCTACAGGGGGTATAGGTAGCCATTTAATAACAGTGGGCTATCATGAAATACGGTTGTGTGTATAATTTGGAGTTTTTAAAAAGGTTCACTCAAAACTGAACAATATTAGAACTATTGGATAATAATGTCTTTTTATTATTTTTTTCAACCATGGTGTTATAATATTTGTGTTTAAGACTTTTACAGGATGAATTTTGGTTTGAAATCTGGGGTAACATCCTGCATCTTTCTTACAATGGGGTGTTGATGAGTGCTTGAGTGTGAATGAGAGTGAATGTGTAGGCTGATGGCCTTTGATGGGTTTTAGGATGCTCTATGTAAACATGACCTCAGTTTAGTGTGTAGCTGTGTGATATTTTTCTTATTTTAAACTATTTAGGTACACTGAAGGTTTTGTTTCATAAATATGTTTTTATTACTGCTTTAAGGGACAATTTTAAGGTAATGACGATTTCATATTTTGGTGTCACAATCTGGTTGAAGCTGAATCTTCTGCTTGTGCAGTGAAATTAATATGAAACGAGAATTCAGCCTTGGCTTAAAGCAGATAGATGTAGTTATTAGGAAATTGTGTTATCCACTTTGACTAACAACACTAACAAACTAACCTAAATTCTAACTAAATAAACTTGGTTTATATTTCATATGGGTGACTGATTGGACATGTTGAAATTTTAGCATAATGGGGGTAAGTTCTTCCATTTTTGTTTTTCCACCTCTAAATTGTTTTTCTTTTGGAAATAAGAAAACACAGGGGGATGTTATAAAGATAAGACATTACAGATGGAACTTTGAAATTTACATAATCTCAGTCTAGTTTGAATACTAGATGGAAGATTTGGAGAAATGGTGGAACATCTTATGATATTTTGGTTTTTCAGCAAATTATTATATAAAAGTGACATAGATTCCAAATTGTTTTCAAAATGGTAATTTTATTATATCAACAGGGGGAGAAGCAGAAGTAGACCCTAATTCCTGGTAAATTTTTGGATATGGTTAATGGTAAATTAGTTAATCAATAATTTAGATTTTTTTCGATTCAACAATAGTGAATTATGGATTTCTTTAATGTAGAGTCATATGGCCTTCCTGCTTTACTACAATATGGTGTATGTGATATAGAAGCTTCTACTAAATTAGATTTGATCATCTCAAATTGAACGGCTTCAAATAACATCTATGCCATGTCTATTTACATTTAAAATTGTTGATAGATTTCTGAATCACTGCTGACTTTGATTATATACAGTTGGGTGTAAATTGTTAATTTTGAGGAAAATTTTGGTTAAAACTGCTATGAAATTCAGATAAAATGTAAAGGATTTCTGAAATTTTGAAATAGGACTTTGTCTTGAAGCGTGGGACAATGATAAGGATGTTTGGTATTTAGTAGAACAATATGCAATTCATAATTATTTGACCAAGGGCAATTCCATCACAACTTTTATAAGTATCAGTACTTGGACATTCTAGAGTTTGTTCTAATTCTTTAATGAGTTTGTGAGGTTGTGATTTTAGAATTTGTAGTTGATATTTGGCACAAGCAGAGTGAATGTCATCGAGGTATTGACGTTTATTGATTTTGAACAGTAAGTGTCATTATTTTCTTAATTCTGGCACATCCGATCGTGGACTATTTTAACAAATTTCTATCTATTCTTTTTGCAGTTCAGGATTTGGGGCAGTTGGCCGTTTGTGCTATAACAACAACAAATCTAGCGCCACACGGGAGGAGGCATCACAAGATAAATTTTATTTATAGTAGTGAAAGTAACAAAATGTGGCAAATATAAGTTTTGCTTTTTAATTACTTTGTATTATTTTTTCTCTGGCAGTTCTCCTTCCTTCTGACTTGATGGCAATCTTGGGGGAAGGGTCTTTTGAGCTCAGAGATCATGGGAAGATGTATTTGAAGGGATCTTCTTGATTACCGCATCAGGCCGCTGTTGTTGCTGAACAAAGACATGATGATGCTGAACTGTGCCCATCTTCTGCTGGACTGCTGTATGAAAGCCAAACGCTGTTGAGCGATTACGAAGGTCAGTGAAGGTGAACTGTTACCTGGCAACAGATGTCTCCTTTGACTGTTGCTTTTCATGCCTGGCTGAAAACAAAAGGGACTCAGGCGTTATCTGTGGGAGTCTTCTATGGCTGGAAATCAGCAGTGAGTCGGGACCACAAAGATCATAGACAAACCCGGACGGGGGCTTCAGTAGATGACTGGTCTGCTGGTTTCTATGTCCTGCTCTGTCGACCACGAAAGGCTGACCAAAGTTCATCAAAGCGGGACTGTATCCAGATGTTTCTGCACTGCTGGAATGACTGCTTCTCTAGACACGTTCTGATTCAGCAGATACAGAATTGGGGCATGGCAAGTCGCTCAGCGGTGGTCCTGTTGTGTGTTCTCATGTTTGATCCTGGATTCTCACCTCTGATCATGTGACCTGGGCGCCAAGGCCCACTCCTGGGGTTCCCTTCAGTCTGCAGGTTGGAGACGAAATGGTTGCCAACACAACTTGGTAGTGGTGAATAAGTTCTTTTCTTTAAATTTTTGTAGTGTGTGATGCCATTGTTCTCTTCTTATTTTAGATATAGCACTGAGGCGCCCTGTTTTCTTCACGTCCTGCAGCCCTGCAGTGTAATTCTAGGTGCTGAGGACAACCCCATCTCCTGGGGTCAGAGGTTTTACGATGCAGTTAGGGGTTGGTGTGCACCAACTGTTACGACACTGCATTCCTCCATGATTCACTCTGTTTGTCTCACAAAATGCTAATGTGTTTTTTTTCCCTTCCTGCCTGAAAAGAATGGGCAGGGACTAATGATTGCAATTACATTTTTTTTAACTATAGCTGAATTGCATTGTGTGTTACGCTTCATCTACTAGGGAAGATGATCTAAATTTTATTTACATAGTACAGTGGCTACCATTCAGTAAAACTAAATTTAAATTTAAATGGAATTTGAAATTAAGGTGTTAAAGTGGATTGATGGGTGTCTATAGACTGACTTACTGAGCAAATGACACCAAGTTCTGTGTTGATTTCATAAATTTAATCAAACATTAAATTCTTTGCTTGAGGTGTGCAGATTGTAACAGCATCTGGGACACCGTGTTTGAATTGCATCCAACTGTGTTACATGAGGCTAAAGTTAGTGGTGATAGCGGATTTCATCTCAATGAGTTGTATAGGGTTTTTATTGTATTCTATGACAGAACATTTGTTCTGTTATAGAAACAGGGGGACATGAATGGAATTGATCTGATAGGCAAATTTTTAGTTTGGATCTCTGCATTTTACTTTTCGGAAAAAGAGGTTATTGAAGTTAAATCAAAATACATTAAATGTTTTACGGTGTATTACCAGCATTAAAGATGAGCTAACTATTTGGATATGAAATAAGTAAAATGTATAAATTGAATATACTAAACAAAATATTGACTATCAAATAATTTACATAAAATAGTGTTCTTAAACTAAGGAAGGTGATCATTGGATTGTTGTATCTCTATTCATATGTTTTAAAATAAGTTGTTTAACTAAGACATCCAGGAAGGTCTAAACTAAAGATTTACATCATTTAATAAATTTAGCTGTATTGAATCTCTCTCCAAAACTGAAAAGGCATTGATAATTGATAAACAATATAAAAAGGGTAATACATTATTCAATTAAATATTTTATAAATAGGTTTTCAAATGAATAAATGGATCAAAGGTAAAAATGGTTGAAATTTTTGGGATTTAAAATAAGATTGGAATAAAGTAGGTCATTTTTGATATTTAGTGACTCATGTAAAGCAGGCTGATCATTCTTTAAGGCTTTAAAAAATAGAAAATATGATGATTGAAATTAAATTGGTCTAAATTGGAAATTTACAAATTAACAGTTATGGAACTGCTTCTAAAATACAGTTAAGTTTTGGGTTTAACATGATAGGAAACTTTCATTTCTCATGTAGGCCTTATATAAAAAGAGGGTCAAAGGATTGATAAAATACAACTCCAAAGTAGCAGATTTATAATACAAAAGGAAGACAGTGAAGCTGTCATAAAGTGTAGGATCAATCATTAACCAATCAACAGGGTTCTCTCCATATGAGCTCCAGACAGGACGGATGTTTCCAGGACCTGCTACCCGCATCCCAGGATGGAAAGGTAAGCTTGCACATTTATCTCATAAAGATTTCTTCAATGAGTTACAGGTCCTGGCAGCAGAATTTACAAAATACCAGACGTCACAGGAACGTCCAGGCTCGGGATCAGTTCGGGGAATCGACTGGGTGCGCCTGATGGTCATCAAAAGAAAGTGGTCTGAACCTCGCTTCGCCAGACCATACCGAGTCGTGGAGAGTACATCTCAGGCTGTCCGTCTACAAGAGAGAAGGAGACACGTGGTTCCATTGGAGTCAGCTGAGGAGCCACAACGCACGCTGCAGGGCATACAGGAGAATCTACAGTCTCAACCTGCGGTCGAGGAGTGTCTGAGGGCCATCACAGCGCGGAGGTGGATCTGCATTTCCGGGCAGAAGTCTGCCAAAACCACTTCATTTTCCTGAATTACAAGGCTTAAAAGGCCCAGACAGGCACAATAATCCTGTTCCGGTGTCCTTCCATTGAGAAAAGGAGATTGCACCCTCTCCTTAAACTCACTGTTAAATTGGCATAATACTCCAATTTTCAGTGAGCAGCGGACACTCAGGTGGAAAACCTGAGGTTTACAACCGAGGAGGAACACGTGAAGGATCCAGCTACAAGATCATCATTAACTTATCTTCTTTTTATTGCGTGTTTTCGTTTTTGCGAACTCTTCAAGAACATTCGTTTCTTTTTGCGCGTATTTTTGGATCGTTTCCTGACGAAGAATTCATATTCATTTTTGAAAGACTATCGAAGGAGCATAGAGACGAACTCTAACTTCTTATTATTGAATTGTGAAAAAAAAAAAAAAAAAAACTATTTTGTAATTTTTATGTGTTTATGCTATTTTGTAATTTTTATGTGTTTATGATGTATTTCTTGATGTTGTTATTGTTTTTTATTGACAAATTGTAGTTTTTGTGGTGAATATTGTCTTTTAAGTCTGCTGAGCATTTTTTAGTAATTTTGAGATATCTTACTTTTATTTTTTATTTTTTATTTCATATTCTGGGCTGATATTCCTATTGTGTGTTTGCTTCTCTTTCAGATAACTGAGTTTTATGATTTTTCATATTTGATAAGTGAAATGTATTTTGAGTTTAGTTTTTACTGGTTAAAATTTTGTGGTTCATCAGGTGAGTATTAAATTGTTGGACAGCGCAAGATACATTTGATAAGTTTAGATTATGGAGTTCAGCTTTAGACACATGGCCTGGCAGGGGACCTAGGAGGTGCTGTTTAAAAAAGGGGACTGTTATAAAATTGGGCTAATGTTTTAGTTTTTTAGTATACTAAATAATTTTTTGGTTCCTCTATTAGAAGGCTTAATCATTTTATTTGTGAGGTCTGTATGTCTCAGACCTCAAAACGGGGACTGTTAAAGAAAAATGATTATTTTTTAGACTTTATTACAGTTAATCTTATGGCATGTGTAAACACTCTCACTTGAACATATTTCTTAATTTTGAACAAGGCTGTGTTAATGATTTAAAACTACTAATGGGTAAGTATTTAGACCACCAGCCCATAGAATGAGTATCTCCTGGGGGGTGAATAACAGTTAAGCCTGCAGGAGAGATTTCTGCTTGATTTACAGAAGGTCAAAAGTCTTCCAGAATAAACAACTAGGGATGGTGAGGCCCCCCGCATTCCACAAGCTGTCTGTGAGAGCTTATCTTGTGTTTTATGACTTTAGGAATTCTAGATGCCAGGACAAGCTTTCCGCCTTTTCTTGTTAAAACAAAGAAGCAAATGACCCCAGATGTTTGCAGTAAATAAGGGGATAAGGGGAAGCCCTAGCAGTGTCAGAGATGGCGTTTGGTTGGAGGACCGAGGGCCAGCCCCTTTTTGAATGGATTAGATACAAGAGGATAAAGCTTTCTAAATAGAAGAAAAAGATCAGATTTGCCCTTGCAACTCTCCAAAGATGTCTCTGTACTCTTTGCTTTCTTTCCTCCTATGTCAGGTAATGGAATGTATGTCTCTGTTGTTCTGCAGTTTCTGGTGTAGGTTTGTGCATTGTCTTATTTCTAAAGTGTATGCATTGTCTTATATTGGATTAAACTCTGTAATTCTGTGACGTCAACACGCAATGTTGGTTTTATTACCAAACGCAGCTCGCCGAGTGGACCTGGGGAAGGGAAGAATCAGAAGCCAATCTTTTTCCAAAGTTAACTATGTTAGAATATTTTCTTCCTTTACAGTCTCCATCTCCTGATATGCTCTTGCCTGTGTCCGACCTTTCAGACACTTTGACATATTATTCTGAATCCAACACTGTAGCATGGCATAGATAATTCACATTTGCAGTTTGAAGAACACCTGCTTGCCTCTGATGATTTCCTTTAGTTAATCAATGTGTGTTTGTGTTATATGACTCATCCAATCACACTAGTTTTCACTGGCTGGCACCAATGATCTGCATTGGATGGAGCACATGGCGTGAAATAAATATATATAAACATTAAACCAGGGGTAACCAGTTAAAAATCAGTTGTGTACAAATAAAGAAAATCATCAATCAGTAAGGGTCCGGAGACATTTTTTATTATAATCTGTTACTTAAAACAAAATTTAACACTGAAATAAAATTAGACTGGTATGACTGTATTCCTGGTATATCCAAAGGACAAGGTATATCTAAAGGACAAGGGTCAGAAAATGCCAATTCTGCCCTGTAAAACAATGGAAATTGTCACTGTCTGATCTGAAGCCCCATTTGGAGCTTTTAAACAGGCTTTTGAAAAACTTTGATAATATGCTGCTGTAATATTATAGATTTTTTAGAATAAAAAGCTAGCAGATGTGCATAATAAAAAAATAACAGAAATACAATTATGTTTCAACACTGTTTCTGAATAAATACATTATTGTATGAGTTAAGTTCTTTTCCTTTTATGTCACTTTCCTTGTAAGTGTGAAATGTCTAACTATAGCTATCTGACTCTAGTGAATGCATCACGTTGGTCTGTGAAAGCTGTGCTGTGTAGATGTGTGTATAATTTTCCGCTTAAGACAAAGCTTTGCAGTTTCAAAACTCACATCGGCATCACTGTTTATTGTTGTGTGTGAATAACAAGAGACTACAACAAATAAATCAGCCGTACCTTGGACAAAATTTTTGGATTTAATGTTGTTCATAACACCTGTACTGGGAGTGCACATCTCGGCAGGGATGCACTTTTCGGCATAACACCGGACCGCTGTACGCTAAGCTGTGACCTCTGCATTAAACCGAAGCGAAGAGTAACAAGTAACATTTGTTTTAAAAATTTAAGGAATAGAAAGTACAGATGCTTTTGTGAAAATGTAATGAGAAGTCAGAAGTTGGAGGTAAAATAAGTAATGGAGTGAAGTATAGATACCTAAAAAGTGTACTTAAGAACAGTAACGAAGTATTTGTACTTCGTTACTTGACACCTCTGTTTACAACACAATTTAAAAAGATCAGAAAACATACAATCTAAAAAGCCAAGACAATAAGAAATCATAGCAGCCCAAAAGGTAGATAATTAAAAGCCTGTACAAATAAATGGGTCTTAAGTAAGCTCTTGAAGACGATAACAGAATCAATAGAGCGCAATGCGGGTGGAAGATCATTCCAAAGCCTGGGAGCTACAGCAGGAAAGAACTCTGTAATGAAAACCAGTGTGTGGAACCTTCGAAAGATTCTGATCCACAGAGCCCACCTAGGGGTGTAAGACTAGATCAGATCACTGATGTAACGAGGAGCCGTACCATGTAAGGCTCTGAAAGACAAAACTCAAATTTTAAACGTGATCCTATAAGACACTGGCAGCCAATGAAATTATTTTAGATTTGCAAATATGTGAGTCATCCTATTTGTACGAGTCAGAATTCTCACTGCAGAGTTTTACATATGTTTTTAGCTGTTGTTGAAGCTTGGACAAGCTTTATTTCAATAAGGGTTCGATATGACATTAGTGTTCATGTGTTCCTCATATGCTCATTACATTTCGATTACCAAGTATGACAGAGAGTCATTTAATGGAATCCTCATGTCTATTTGCTGCTGGCTATTTCAAAGAGGGTAAAGAATCATTAACTAAAAGCAGGGGTGGGCAATTCCAGTTCCTGAGGGCCAGTATCCTGCAACTTTTAGATGTGCATTCGGTTCAACACACCTGAATCATGTAATTAGATAATTGAGAGGACTCTGGAGGAACTGACTGAATACTGAGGAGACAAAAGACACACCCGAATCTGGTGTCTTGGACCAAGGGTGTTTCTGAAAGTTGCAGGATACCGGCCCTCAGGAGCTGGAATTGCCCACCCCTGAACTAAAGAGTATTGGTTCCCACTTAACCAAATAATTTAATAAAACATTATATGGCAAAATAATGTTTTATTCACCTCATGGATTTGCATTGTGAATTGGTCTGAAACATTCCAATTTTTCTAAATTATTGAAAAGCTAATTTGATCACATCCCAAATTATTCCAGATGGATCTTATGTTTGAAAACTTTGGTTTTCAAACATAAGATCCATCTTAACCTGTAATAGCGTTTTTAACCATGTTTCCCCTTTCAGGTTTTTGTAGTTTTAGTTAAGAGTTTTAAACTGAAATATGTTTGACTTGGAGCTGAATGATTTTTGTTAATAAACTCTTATATTTTTAAACAGAAGTTGTGGTGAATTTATTCCATGTATATGCAGAATTAACTGGTTGACCCTGATCTGAGCTCAACTGAGAGCTTACAGGTGTGGAGAAAAGCAGAAAATAAGTACAATGTAGAGAAGAGAAGTAAAAGATGAAGGCCTACCACCAGTCAATGCTGATCGTGCCTTCTTATAGGGTAAAAGAACTTTAAGCATTTAATGGAAGTGCGGATGGATGCAAAGGTGAAGAAAATCAGATTTATACGTTTTAGCCAGTCAGAGTCCTACCCTCTGGCTGTTTGCCTTAAATCATGGAGGCTCAACTCTCAACAGGTATGCTTCATAGAGAATGACAGACAGCTCCAGAACAGAGGGGATATCATGTCTGATTGCAAGCTGAAACAGCTTTTAATAGGCTTTAATAAGCTCCATCCATCCATCCATCCATCCATCCATCCATCCATCCATCCATCCATCCATCCATCCATCCATCCATCCATCCATCCATCCATCCATCCATCCATCCATCCATCCATCAATCCATCCATCCATCCATCCATCCATCCATCCACAATCATGCCAGCTCAACAGTCTGGATGTGTTGATATCATAATTTTATAGTACTGTATTAGTATTGTACTTTTCATTTTTCAAAATGTTGCATATATGAATATATATATGTATAGTTTGAATGTTTTTTTAAATATCCTATATTGTTGGGACTTCTTTGAACTGGGGTTAGGTTTAGGATTAAGTTGTAAATTCAGTTCAGTTTAGGGTTATTTATGTGTTGGTAATGGTTAGGGTAAGGGTCTGGCTTAGGCCATAAAAAATAGATGTAAGGAATTGGAATGTCGAAGCAAGGCTTAATAATATAGCAGTGTGCCATGTCCTCACCAGGGAGCATACTTATTGCAGCATACTGCAGCATACTTATAAAATCAAATGCATTTTAGAGCACATTTAATTAATTTTAATGACAACATTTATGAAGTTTGACAATGCATATTAACAGATAACTCTGCACATATATGGAATAAAGTCACCGCAAATTCCATTGAAAATATAAAACTTTATTAACACAAATCTTTCAGCTCCAAGTCAAACATATTTGAGTTTAAAACTCTTGACTCTAGGAAAACCCAACTAAACTAAGCTACTCTGGACAAAGATGGGGGGAAACATAGTTAAAACCATAATAAGTAAGTGCATGTGCGTAACAGAAAGGAAAGGCTATTAATAATGGAGCACCGATTTGATGAGTCACTATAACAAAAGGCAACAGGAAGTACTGGAAGTGGTGTGACATAGGTACTTATCTTTTCTGCACTTTCATTAGAGAGTGCAAAAAAAAAGAAGAAAAATTAGAGAAAGGGTTTAAAAGCAGAGCAACAGCGCTACAGCTGCAAAGGAGAGGAAGATGGCATAGGAGAAGATTGCTGCTCGAGTTAATGTTTAGGTCAATATGAAATGTGCTTTAACATTGTTAAAAAGCATACTCCTCTCTGTTGTTCAATTTGTAGATCACTAATATAGGATTTTTCCTGGTAAAAATCACACTCCTAGACGGAACTGTAATAACAGCTTTTCTAAATTACATTTTGCCTGCAGAAACTGAATTTCAGAAAATGAAAGAAAAAAAATTGTTCTAGTAAGATCTAAGTTGTATCTACCTAGAAATGTATGCATTTTAAGTGGCCGTTAGGAAATTTATCGGCCTGACTGAATATGTATTCCTGATATATGGAATGCTTCTTTCTGATCAAAATGATACAAATTGTGATCAGAAACAATATGAATATAGAGATCTAAAATTCATTTCTAGACATCCAAAATGGTCTAAATATGATGAATGTCGTTTCGTTTAACAACTTCTTTTTGAGAAGGAAAAAAGAATTTAAAATATCACAAAAAAAAAAAAACATATTACCACACGCTAATAAATACCTAAATGACTGCCAAGAACTGTTTCTAATCACGATAACATTACTGGGGAATCTAGTTCAATGTTTGAATGGTAGTTTATCAATGTGTTACATTTAGGTGAAATCTCATAGGAGAGAAGCGCACCTGCCAGCAGGTGAAGATGAAGTAGTGTCTGCAGATGCGCAGTGTTTTTGTCAGTGTTATGGATGTGATTCTGTTGCAGTGTCACATATGTCTAAGATCAATGTCTTATGAAAACATACCATGTTCATTTTAGGGGGGACTAGCCAAAATTCTTCCTTTTTGGGCCTAATGAACATATATTTTCAGGTTTACTTTTCTGAGGCCGCAGCTACTAACAACAGGTTTATTGAAGAACCCAATCTAAGTTTTCATACTAATAATGTCTTTCTTTTAGTTTCCTGCTACAATTTTCCACTTTAAGACTTCTACCAGTAAACACAATAGGTGTTCTTAACAAACATGCTACTGGTTGCACAGGTTAAATTAAGATTTGGTATAATCTGATTAAATTAACATTTGCTATGTTATTATTGTGTTTCATACAACATACCGATTTGAAGGAACATTGTTTTTTTTTTCAGCGTTACACTGTCACAAGTACAGAGCAAGGAAATTAACTCACTGCTCCTGCACAATGGCAGCACTCTGCCATTGTGCAGGAGCAGTGTTGTTAAGGGTCTGGCTCAGGGACCCAGAGTGACAATCTGTGGGAGTGAAGTTTGAAATTCCAAGCACAATGCCCTTCTCCTAACCACTAGGCCGCCACTCTCCAAAGCAGGTGAAGGGTCTTGCCTAAGGACCCACACTGGCATCTCATTCCCACCAGGTGGGACACGAACCCAGGCTTCCTGTTTGCAGTAGTTTGGCGTCTAAAGGAAAACAGAAAAGTCTACAACTCGGGTACTATGCCCTAAAATCTTTCTAGTTTTATACCTGTTCACTAATATAATATGTAAATATGTATGTGTTATTTAGGGCCCTTAAATTAAAACCGGTAGTTTCAAATTTATTTTGTAAATAAGCATATCATGTTGTAAGTATTGTGAAACCCTGTGTTTGTTTTAGGTGAGGATTTCGCTGCAGAGCTTTGGAACAACTGACTGTGTCAATAAGTGCATTTTTGTTGATCCTAATTTTTTTGGTTTTGAGACCACCCATCTTTATTTCTCAGATTAGAAAAAATAATAAGATAAGAGGAAAGAAAAGAAAAACAATGAAGTAGTTGTGAGTGGCCTTTCAGACAGGGCTTCTTACCCTGGTCCTCATAAAGTTTCTCCTTTTTTGGTAGTGACTTGCTTCCCTATACTTTTTCTTATCTTCAACAAGTTTGAACAGCCTTTCACACTAATGCCACACTGTACTTCCCCCACATTTAACCAACCCCTTTCCCCTAGAAATGGCATGTGTATTATTAGAGCTGGTGTTATTAAGTTCAGCGCAAGGATGATGCGATAGAGTTTCAGTTCTTCTTGCAGTTCTGCTTTTCTGATGTTATTCAGTCATAGATATAAACAACACATTTACTGAAATACCCAATCTAAAATCACGTATTCATGATGTTGTACTTTCCGTTATCTGTCACAATTTCTTTAAACATTTATTCTCACAAACACAATGAATCTTCTTTGTCTGTTTTTTATCTGACTAAGTATTTGTTTGCCCTGTTCTGATCAAATTATATGGAATCTGAGCAACAATTCCAAAATAATAACTATTGTATTGTATCACCTCTTGGAGAGTTTTTTTTTTTAATCATGTTTTTTTTTTCTATTTTCTATTACCTAAAAATGCATTTTCAAATTTATAACTGCGCAGGATCTTTTAATCTCACAAGCGGTTTGTCTTAATTTCTACAGTTTAACCTTAGAATGTGTTATTTTGATAGAGCTTAGTCTTGTGTGTGAGTGTTATTTTTTTTTTATTCTTTTTATTTTGCACTCTCCCATGAGCATTTTTAGCTGTTTGACTGTGAAATGCTTCTTATTGTAAAAAGACCAATTTCGACATTAAAAGCTGGCTGGCTGAGCTGTAAACATGATCATCCTTTACACTTTTAGCTGATCAATCAGAGAGGATTGCTCTTTATATGCCTGTTTTGAGGCCTTTGACACATTTAAATAAGGTTTCTTAAAGTGTGCATATTTTTAATTCAGTATGCAGTTGACTTCAAATTTCCTTTGCATAAGATATTTATTCTCATCCTACCAGTCTATTTAAGATACATTTTAAAAGTAATTCTCTTTTCAAAGGGGCCAAACTGTTATTGATTAATGTGGCTTGTTTTTGTTACGTTTGGTTTTAATTTGCGAACACGACAATTTTATCTTTTATCTTTTGACATTTGAATTGAGAAAGCTTCTTGGAGGGGAAGCGAAACATCTTCAAATCTTGGAAACCAAGTCCTATGGATTGTTTTTTAAACAACTATGAACTGGATGACTGAGACTCTTCATCAGCAATAATGCAATAGTTCAGAGTTATACTGCCATATGATAGACCTGTGAACCTGCCTGTCCATTTGTTATGAGATATATTTTAACACATGAACCAGTGAGAGTACTACACACTTTGGATTAGGATTCATGCTTTATGTGTTACATTTTTTGGTCCTTAATATCCTCTGTTTTCTCAGACCGGTTATATTAAATAATATTCTAATATTATCAATTTCATAGTAAACAGGTCTGGATGTGGCAAATGAATTTTGATTCATGTTGGATAATTAACCATTAATAACAATAATTATCCATAATTAGAACTGAGTAATAAATGTGCAGCTGTGTTGTAATTTTACTTCGTTTCCTGGCTAAGTTATCTTAAGGAAGTCTTTTTTTTAATTGCTAATCTGAATAATTTAGTTCTCCAAAGTACATTTTAGATGCAAATATTTCTAACAAAAAAAGATGCAGTTTATGAACTAGAATCCAAAAAAAGAACCTGTAACAGCTGCTTAAAAGACTGATGTCCTCCATACATTATGTAAATAATCCTCAGCTGAACAGTTTGAAACATTTATTTTACACCCAATGCTTTTTGAAAAATTTAGATTTTTTTTAAACATGTTTAGTATGATAAATTGGTAATCTACATAAAGTTTGAAAGATGTTATGAAACACTTGAAACAAGCTTAAAAAGCTTAAAATTAGTTAAAGCTGTAAGTAAATGTAAGGCTCATGATTTGATAACATACATAGATGAACAACTGATATAGACTCAACAAAAACATATATGCAACATTTTTGGTTTTAGTCCCATTTTTTATGAGATGAACTCAAAGATCTAAAACTTTTTCCACATTCCCAATCTCACCATTTCCCTAAAATACTGCTCACAAACCAGTCTAAATTTGTGCTAGTGAGCACTTATCCCTTTGCTGAGATAATCCATCCAACCTCACAGGTGTGCCATATCAATATTAGACACCAGGATTAGTGTACAAGTGTGCCTTAAACTGCTCAAATAGATTATTAACGATTTGTTTTAGTTTAAAATTAGTACCTATTTGGAGGTGGGAAGCAAAATTTGCTGACTTTCTTTCCACCAGTTTGCATATTGGGGCTAGTGATTTGAATAAAATATTGTATAATAAAAAAATACCCAACCTTCAACTATTTAAAGCTTGTTCAATGTTAAATATGGACCTCTAATCATACAAATTTTTCGGAGGACAAAGGGAACAATACTTTTGTTAATGTTGCAAATCAACAGACTACGGTTTTGCCTGAGGAACAACCAATATGATTCACGGATGAAAGATATTCTTTTTCATTTAAAAATAAGGTTAACAGAAAGTCTTAAGAAGTTCTTTACTTGGAAAATTAACACCAAATAGACTTTCTGGAAAAAATAAAGAAGAACAGAAACTATGTAAATAGATATTTATCTACAGTCAGAAGAGGAAATACTTTTTTTTATATCGAAAAAAAAAGCCTTTGCAGCTATTTGCGAGCCATGAAGTGACAAAATACAGAAGTAAAATCCACAATAAAATCTAAAGAGCATTTAGAGTAGTTAATAATGAAATCAATCACCTTTGTTTAGAATGAGTCGTCCTCAGAATAGTGCCTGAACAATCACATTCTGAATTGTACGAAACTCTAAGACATCAAGACCTCCTGTTCAACCTGCTAAATATTAGAGAAAAAAAGGTATATAGGATATGCAGGAGCCAAATTGGGTGTCAGTGTTTTTTGCTTTTGTTTTTTTTTAGTAAAGAGACATTCCAAGTTCGTCCAAACACTGGATTACGAACACCTGAAAGTTGTACAATGGACACTGCATGAAAAGTGGGATTTTCGTCAATATGCGGCACTGTAGATTGTCGTGGAACTTCAGGTTAGCGGCAGTTTACGACAATTTGCAGGCTTCGCCGAAAACTCCCGTAAATTGTCAGAAATTGACGTGGACTCTCTTAGGCAGTGTTCCCCCCATGCCTCCCCCCCATGGAATTCTAGGGGAGGCTTTAACATGTAAATGAACATGCTGTGAGCTATACAAATGCAAACCAGGGTTGCAGGGGGGGTTTTACCCCAAGTGACATCTTTCTGGGTAAGAAATTCTCTGATACAAAGAGATCAGGCTTAGTATAGCCTCTTACATTTTAGCTTGAATTGATTTATTTAATTAAAGTATAGAGACCAAAACAGATCTTTAGCTGACAGAGCAATACATTTAGAGCAGTAATTATAAAAAAAAAAATTGCATTTAAGATAAAAAATTAAATGTTGTCTGTCAATATGCTCAATTCACAATTACTTAAGTGGAAAAGTTTCAAGAAATGAGTCTGAGATGATTTACTTTATAACATGGCGCATTATCCTGTTGGAAGTAGCCATGAGAAGATTGGTACACTGTGGTCATAAGGTCCGGCCAGGTCAAGATCCGCAATTGCAATCGCACCAAACAGGAAAAAGAACATCGACAAATTCTGGTTCGTCAAATTAAAATATAGCAGCAACAGATCGGTGACTAGAAATTATAGCACAATTCTTATATATATATATATATAAAAAAACTAACACCGTTTATTTAAATGATTGGATCCAAACTATTGGTTATTCACCAACGAGGAAGCAGATTTCTCATCTCCATCAAAATATTTATTTTATACCGAGGGACTTAAACTTTAATCAAATCCATTCAAAAGAAACTTCTTATTACAGGAATGAAAAGAGATGCTGAGTTTGGAAGTAGTGAACAAGTTCATTAAAAAAAAGCAGTTTTGAATTATCCTTATCCCCGTTACAAAAATCTACATATATATTTGGGCAGAAACTGAACATATGCTGGATGATGGTGGGATTTTTTTAATATGTCATATTAAATTAAGCACTCACAGGGTTCATACAGGAATGAGTGACCC